>NW_028160861.1:5000-150902 GCF_964263955.1 Coregonus lavaretus
ACCGCCTCGATTCAGTCTTGTGTAGCAAAATTTGAAATTGTGTTTTTTACATTGGATAAAAGTAGAGACTCAGAGCTAGAAAATGGTATATCATACACTGCAGTTGAGGAACAATGGGAAAGTAATTCTACTTTTAAAGTTGATAAACTTGTAACCCCACTTTTGAGAAAATGGCCCTTGAATGTTTTGGTACACCTGCTGGAGAGCTCTTCTATGTCTACACCCATTCAGCATCGTTCACACCCTCTTAAGCTTTAGCCCCACCCATCTCTTTAAGGATTCATATCTGAGGCCATGTGGTAAACACATGGATATATCAAATAAAATCTAAGTTGCACAGGATACAGAAGGTGTAAATGGTACAGTGCATAGTAGCAATATCAAAAACAGAAAGTGTCCAGATAAAAATATTTTATCATTATTAGATGACAATCACCCGACACACTTGTCTAATTTGATGGGCCATGTGAAGGAAATGCTATAACCACCCCCCAGCCACATCTAGCTAACTGGATGGGTCACTATTGTCTAGACATGTAGACATTTTCATGAAATACAATAGATGGCTGTAATCATCCCCAGATACACCTGGCTAATTTAATGGATCATGTAATAATCTGGCCAAAGTGGAGTCTTTTGTTTAGACATGTAGCTAGCTAGCTAGCTAAACAATGAACCGGCATAATCCCAACTCATACTACTACCAATACGAACATTGTCATAGCTGTAGTATGAATCTGCAGGTAGCTAAAGCTAACAAATTAGGTTCAATGTTAGCGAGCTAATATTAGGCTATTACTAGCAATGCAAATGGATTTCTGATTAAAATAATATTACTACACAGATCATACACATAACGTTAGCTAGCGAGCCAGCAAGCTAATAGTACGCTTTAACTTGCAATAAAAACAACTTTCTGACAAAATTTGGAACTTATATCTGAAAATGTAGCTAGCCTCTTACCCGTAAACATGGATGAACGCTTCACGGCAGACTGGAACCATTTAACTCCGTTCTGTTTGTAGCTACATCTTGTTTGGCCAGCGTTGTGTCAAGTCACTCCGGTTCACACTGACTGTGGCATGTGCAGAAAGTAGCCCATCACTTTTTCTAACTGACCTGACGATTGCGCCTGCTAAATTCAGGGCATCAATGTTGTTGAGAAAAGTAGCAAAACTTTTGTAATTCTCAATGGCTTACGTTATATCTTTCAAAAACGGCGCGGTAGAAAGGACTGTCAACACATACTGAACAGCTTAGTTATAGACAGAAGCATGCTGCACGCAGACCAATCCAAACTCATCTCCCGGCATGTCCAGCCCATTCAGACAGTTACCTTTACATCCTCTATCCATTCTGAAGGATGGAGACAGTTAGCTTTACATCCTCTATCCGTACTGAAGGATGGAGACAGTTAGCTTTACATCCTCTATCCATACTGAAGGATGGAGACAGTTAGCTTTACATCCTCTATCCATACTGAAGGATGGAGACAGTTAGCTTTACATTCTCTATCCATACTGAAGGATGGAGACAGTTGGCTTTACATCCTATATCAATACTGAAGGATGGAGACAGTTAGCTTTACATCCTCTATCAATACTGAAGGATGGAGACAGTTAGCTTTACATCCTCTATCAATACTGAAGGATGGAGACAGTTAGCTTTACATCCTCTATCCATTCTGAAGGAGGGAGACAGTTAGCTTTACATCCTCTATCCATACTGAAGGATGGAGACAGTTAGCTTTACATTCTCTATCCATACTGAAGGATGGAGACATATCAATACTGAAGGATGGAGACAGTTAGCTTTACATCCTCTATCCATTCTGAAGGAGGGAGACAGTTAGCTTTACATCCTCTATCCATACTGAAGGATGGAGACAGTTAGCTTTACATCCTCTATCCATACTGAAGGATTGAGACAGTTAGCTTTACATCCTCTATCAATACTGAAGGAGGGAGACAGTTAGCATTACATCCTCTATCCATACTGAAGGTGGGAGACAGTTAAATTTACATCCTCTATCCATACTGAAGGATGGAGACAGTTAGCTTTACATCCTCTATCAATACTGAAGGATGGAGCCAGTTAGCTTTACATCCTCTATCCATACTGAAGGATGGTGACAGTTAGCTTTATATCCTCTTTCCATACTGAAGGAGGGAGACAGTTAGCTTTACATCCTCTATCAATACTGAAGGATGGAGAAAGTTAGCTTTACATCCTCTATCAATACTGAAGGATGGAGAAAGTTAGCTTTACATCCTCTATCCATACTGAAGGATAGAGACAGTTAGCTTTACATCCTCTATCCATACTGAAGGATGGAGACAGTTAGCTTTACATCCTCTATCAATACTGAAGGATGGAGACAGTTAGCTTTACATCCTCTATCAATACTGAAGGATGGAGACAGTTAGCTTTTCATACTCTATCAATGCTGAAGGAGGTAGACAGTTAGCTTTACATACTCTATCAATACTGAAGGATGGAGACAGTTAGCTTTACATCCTCTATCCATACTGAAGGATGGAGACAGTTAGCTTTACATCCTCTATCCATACTGAAGGATGGAGACAGTTAACCTTACATCCTCTATCCATACTGAAGGATGGAGACAGTTAGCTTTACATCCTCTATCCATACTGAAGGATGGAGACAGTTAGCTTTACATCCTCTATCCATACTGAAGGAGGGAGACCGTTAGCTTTACATCCTCTATCCATACTGAAGGATGGAGACAGTTAGCTTTACATCCTCTATCAATACTGAAGGATGGAGACAGTTAGCTTTACATCCTCTATCCATACTGAAGGATGGAGACAGTTAGCTTTACATCCTCTATCCATACTGAAGGATGTGGACAGTTAACTTTACATCCCCTATCCATAATGAAGGATGGAGACCGTTACCTTTACATTCTCTATCCATACTGAAGGATGGAGACAGTTAGCTTTACATCCTCTATCAATACTGAAGGATGGAGACAGTTAGCTTTACATCCTCTATCAATACTGAAGGATGGAGACAGTTAGCTTTACATCCTCTATCAATACTGAAGGATGGAGACAGTTGGCTTTACATCCTCTATCCATACTGAAGGATGGAGACAGTTAGCTTTACATCCTCTATCCGTACTGAAGGAGGGAAACAGTTGGCTTTACATCCTCTATCCATACTGAAGGATGTAGACAGTTACCTTTACATCCTCTATCCATACTGAAGGATGGAGACAGTTAGCTTTACATCCTCTATCCATACTGAAGGATGGAGACAATTAGCTTTACATCCTCTATCCATACTGAAGGATTGAGACAATTAGCTTTACATCCTCTATCCATACTGAAGGATGGAGACAGTTAGCTTTACATCCTCTATCCATACTGAAGGATGGAGACAGTTAACTTTACATCCTCTATCCATACTGAAGGAGGGAGACAGTTAGCATTACATCCTCTATCAATACTGAAGGATGGAGACAGTTAGCTGTACATCCTCTATCAATACTGAAGGATGGAGACAGTTAGCTTTACATCCTCTATCCGTACTGAAGAATGGAGACAGTTAGCTTTACATTCTCTATCCATACTGAAGGAGGGAGACAGTTAGCTTTACATCCTCTATCAATACTGAAGGATGGAGGCAGTTAGCTTTACATCCTCTATCCATACTGAAGGATGGAGACAGTTAGCTTTACATCCTCTATCAATACTGAAGGATGGAGACAGTTAGCTTTACATCCTCTATCCATACTGAAGGATAGAGACAGTTAGCTTTACATCCTCTATCCATACTGAAGGATGGAGACAGTTAGCTTTACATCCTCTATCAATACTGAAGGATGGAGACAGTTAGCTTTACATCCTCTATCAATACTGAAGGATGGAGACAGTTAGCTTTTCATACTCTATCAATGCTGAAGGAGGTAGACAGTTAGCTTTACATACTCTATCAATACTGAAGGATGGAGACAGTTAGCTTTACATCCTCTATCCATACTGAAGGATGGAGACAGTTAGCTTTACATCCTCTATCCATACTGAAGGATGGAGACAGTTAACCTTACATCCTCTATCCATACTGAAGGATGGAGACAGTTAGCTTTACATCCTCTATCCATACTGAAGGATGGAGACAGTTAGCTTTACATCCTCTATCCATACTGAAGGAGGGAGACCGTTAGCTTTACATCCTCTATCCATACTGAAGGATGGAGACAGTTAGCTTTACATCCTCTATCAATACTGAAGGATGGAGGCAGTTAGCTTTACATCCTCTATCCATACTGAAGGATGGAGACAGTTAGCTTTACATCCTCTATCCATACTGAAGGATGTAGACAGTTAACTTTACATCCCCTATCCATAATGAAGGATGGAGACCGTTACCTTTACATTCTCTATCCATACTGAAGGATGGAGACAGTTAGCTTTACATCCTCTATCAATACTGAAGGATGGAGACAGTTAGCTTTACATCCTCTATCAATACTGAAGGATGGAGACAGTTAGCTTTACATCCTCTATCAATACTGAAGGATGGAGACAGTTGGCTTTACATCCTCTATCCATACTGAAGGATGGAGACAGTTAGCTTTACATCCTCTATCCGTACTGAAGGAGGGAAACAGTTAGCTTTACATCCTCTATCCATACTGAAGGATGGAGACAATTAGCTTTACATCCTCTATCCATACTGAAGGATTGAGACAATTAGCTTTACATCCTCTATCCATACTGAAGGATGGAGACAGTTAGCTTTACATCCTCTATCCATACTGAAGGATGGAGACAGTTAACTTTACATCCTCTATCCATACTGAAGGAGGGAGACAGTTAGCATTACATCCTCTATCAATACCGAAGGATGGAGACAGTTAGCTGTACATCCTCTATCAATACTGAAGGATGGAGACAGTTAGCTATACATCCTCTATCCGTACTGAAGAATGGAGACAGTTAGCTTTACATTCTCTATCCATACTGAAGGAGGGAGACAGTTAGCTTTACATCCTCTATCAATACTGAAGGATGGAGACAGTTAGCTTTACATCCTCTATCCATACTGAAGGATGGAGACAGTTAGTTTTACATCCTCTATCCATACTGAAGGATGGAGACAGTTAACTTTACATCCTCTATCCATAATGAAGGATGGAGACCGTTACCTTTACATCCTCTATCCATACTGAAGGATGGAGACAGTTAGCTTTACATCCTCTATCAATACTGAAGGATGGAGACAGTTAGCTTTACATCCTCTATCAATACTGAAGGATGGAGACAGTAAGCTTTACATACTCTATCAATACTGAAGGAGTGAGACAGTTAGCTTTACATTCTCTATCAATACTGAAGGATGGAGACAGTTAGCTTTACATCCTCTATCCATTCTGAAGGATGGAGACAGTTAGCTTTACATCCTCTATCCATACTGAAGGAGGGAGACCGTTAGCTTTACATCCTCTATCCACACTGAAGGATGGAGACAGTTAGCTTTACATCCTCTATCAATACTGAAGGAGGGAGACAGTTAGCTTTACATCCTCTATCCATACTGAAGGAGGGAGAAGTTAGCTTTACATCCTCTATCAATACTGAAGGATGGAGACAGTTAGCTTTACATCCTCTATCCATACTGAAGGATGGAGACAGTTAGCTTTACATCCTCTATCAATACTGAAGGATGGAGACAGTTAGCTTTACATCCTCTATCAATACTGAAGGATGGAGACAGTTAGCTTTACATCCTCTATCAATACTGAAGGATGGAGACAGTTGGCTTTACATCCTCTATCCATACTGAAGGATGGAGACAGTTAGCTTTACATCCTCTATCCGTACTGAAGGAGGGAAACAGTTAGCTTTACATCCTCTATCCATACTGAAGGATGGAGACAATTAGCTTTACATCCTCTATCCATACTGAAGGATTGAGACAATTAGCTTTACATCCTCTATCCATACTGAAGGATGGAGACAGTTAGCTTTACATCCTCTATCCATACTGAAGGATGGAGACAGTTAACTTTACATCCTCTATCCATACTGAAGGAGGGAGACAGTTAGCATTACATCCTCTATCAATACCGAAGGATGGAGACAGTTAGCTGTACATCCTCTATCAATACTGAAGGATGGAGACAGTTAGCTATACATCCTCTATCCGTACTGAAGAATGGAGACAGTTAGCTTTACATTCTCTATCCATACTGAAGGAGGGAGACAGTTAGCTTTACATCCTCTATCAATACTGAAGGATGGAGACAGTTAGCTTTACATCCTCTATCCATACTGAAGGATGGAGACAGTTAGTTTTACATCCTCTATCCATACTGAAGGATGGAGACAGTTAACTTTACATCCTCTATCCATAATGAAGGATGGAGACCGTTACCTTTACATCCTCTATCCATACTGAAGGATGGAGACAGTTAGCTTTACATCCTCTATCAATACTGAAGGATGGAGACAGTTAGCTTTACATCCTCTATCAATACTGAAGGATGGAGACAGTAAGCTTTACATACTCTATCAATACTGAAGGAGTGAGACAGTTAGCTTTACATTCTCTATCAATACTGAAGGATGGAGACAGTTAGCTTTACATCCTCTATCCATTCTGAAGGATGGAGACAGTTAGCTTTACATCCTCTATCCATACTGAAGGAGGGAGACCGTTAGCTTTACATCCTCTATCCACACTGAAGGATGGAGACAGTTAGCTTTACATCCTCTATCAATACTGAAGGAGGGAGACAGTTAGCTTTACATCCTCTATCCATACTGAAGGAGGGAGAAGTTAGCTTTACATCCTCTATCAATACTGAAGGATGGAGACAGTTAGCTTTACATCCTCTATCCATACTGAAGGATGGAGACAGTTAGCTTTACATCCTCTATCCATACTGAAGGATGGAGACAGTTAGCTTTACATCCTCTATCCATACTGAAGGATGGAGACAGTTGGCTTTACATCCTCTATTCATACTGAAGGATGGAGTCAGTTAAATTTACATTCTCTATCCATACTGAAGGATGGAGACAGTTAGCTTTACATACTCTATCCATACTGAAGGATGGAGACAGTTAGCTTTACATCCTCTATCAATACTGAAGGATGGAGACAGTTAGCTTTACATCCTCTATCCATACTGAAGGATGGAGACAATTAGCTTTACATCCTCTATCAGTACTGAAGGATGGAGACAGTAAGCTTTACATCCTCTATCCTTACTGAAGGATGGAGACAGTTGGCTTTACATCCTCTATCCATACTGAAGGATGTAGACAGTTAGCTTTACATCCTCTATCAATATTGAAGGATGGAGACAGTTGGCTTTACATCCTCTATCCGTAATGAAGGAGGGAGACAGTTGGCTTTACATCCTCTATCCATACTGAAGGATGTAGACAGTTAACTTTACATCCTCTATCCATACTGAAGGATGTAGACAGTTACCTTTACATCCTCTATCCATACTGAAGGATGGAGACAGTTAGCTTTACATCCTCTATCCATACTGAAGGATGGAGACAATTAGCTTTACATCCTCTATCCATACTGAAGGATGGAGACAGTTAGCTTTACATCCTCTATCCATACTGAAGGATTGAGACAGTTGGCTTTACATCCTCTATCAATACTGAAGGAGGGAGACAGTTAGCTTTACATCCTCTATCCATACTGAAGGATGGAGACAGTTAGCTTTACATCCTCTATCAATACTGAAGGAGGGAGACAGTTAGCTTTACATCCTCTATCCATACTGAAGGATGGAGACAGTTAACTTTACATCCTCTATCCATACTGAAGGAGGGAGCCAGTTAGCTTTACATCCTCTATCCATACTGAAGGATGGAGACAGTTGGCTTTACATCCTCTATCCATACTGAAGGATGGAGACAGTTAGCTTTACATCCTCTATCCGTACTGAAGGAGGGAAACAGTTAGCTTTACATCCTCTATCCATACTGAAGGATGGAGACAATTAGCTTTACATCCTCTATCCATACTGAAGGATTGAGACAATTAGCTTTACATCCTCTATCCATACTGAAGGATGGAGACAGTTAGCTTTACATCCTCTATCCATACTGAAGGATGGAGACAGTTAACTTTACATCCTCTATCCATACTGAAGGAGGGAGACAGTTAGCATTACATCCTCTATCAATACTGAAGGATGGAGACAGTTAGCTGTACATCCTCTATCAATACTGAAGGATGGAGACAGTTAGCTTTACATCCTCTATCCGTACTGAAGAATGGAGACAGTTAGCTTTACATTCTCTATCCATACTGAAGGAGGGAGACAGTTAGCTTTACATCCTCTATCAATACTGAAGGATGGAGACAGTTAGCTTTACATCCTCTATCCATACTGAAGGATGGAGACAGTTAGTTTTACATCCTCTATCAATACTGAAGGATGGAGACAGTTAGCTTTACATCCTCTATCAATACTGAAGGAGGGAGACAGTTAGCTTTACATCCTCTATCCATACTGAAGGATGGAGACAGTTAACTTTACATCCTCTATCCATACTGAAGGAGGGAGCCAGTTAGCTTTACATCCTCTATCCATACTGAAGGATGGAGACCGTTAGCTTTACATCCTCTATCCATACTGAAGGATGGAGACAGTTGGCTTTACATCCTCTATCCATACTGAAGGATGGAGACAGTTAACTTTACATCCTCTATCCATACTGAAGGAGGGAGACAGTTAGCTTTACATCCTCTATCCGTACTGAAGGAGGGAGACAGTTAGTTTTACATCCTCTATCCATACTGAAGGATGGAGACAGTTAGCTTTATATCCTCCATCCATACTGAAGGATGGAGACAGTTAGCTTTACATCCTCTATCAATACTGAAGGAGGGATACAGTTAGTTTTACATCCTCTATCCATACTGAAGGATGGAGATGGTTAGTTTTACATCCTCTATCAATACTGAAGGAGGGAGACAGTTAGCTTTACATCCTCTATCCATACTGAAGGATGGAGACAGTTAGCTTTACATACTCTATCCATACTGAAGGATGGAGACAGTTAGCTTTACATCCTCTATCAATACTGAAGGATGGAGACAGTTAGCTTTACATCCTCTATCCATACTGTAGGATGGAGACAATTAGCAATACATCCTCTATCAATACTGAAGGATGGAGACAGTAAGCTTTACATCCTCTATCCTTACTGAAGGATGGAGACAGTTGGCTTTACATCCTCTATCCGTACTGAAGGAGGGAGACAGTTGGCTTTACATCCTCTATCCATACTGAAGGATGTAGACAGTTAACTTTACATCCTCTATCCATACTGAAGGATGGAGACAGTTAGCTTTACATCCTCTATCCATACTGAAGGATGGACACAATTAGCTTTACATCCTCTATCCATACTGAAGGATGGAGACAGTTAGCTTTACATCCTCTATCCATACTGAAGAATGGAGACAGTTGGCTTTACATCCTCTATCAATACTGAAGGAGGGAGACAGTTAGCTTTACATCCTCTATCCATACTGAAGGATGGAGACAGTTAGCTTTACATCCTCTATCAATACTGAAGGAGGGAGAGAGTTAGCTTTACATCCTCTATCCATACTGAAGGATGGAGACAGTTAACTTTACATACTCTATCCATACTGAAGGATGGAGACAGTTAGCTTTACATCCTCTATCAATACTGAAGGAGGGAGACAATTAGCTTTACATCCTCTATCCATACTGAAGGATGGAGACAATTAGCTTTACATCCTCTATCAGTACTGAAGGATGGAGACAGTAAGCTTTACATCCTCTATCCTTACTGAAGGATGGAGACAGTTGGCTTTACATCCTCTATCCATACTGAAGGATGTAGACAGTTAGCTTTACATCCTCTATCAATATTGAAGGATGGAGACAGTTGGCTTTACATCCTCTATCCGTAATGAAGGAGGGAGACAGTTGGCTTTACATCCTCTATCCATACTGAAGGATGTAGACAGTTAACTTTACATCCTCTATCCATACTGAAGGATGTAGACAGTTACCTTTACATCCTCTATCCATACTGAAGGATGGAGACAGTTAGCTTTACATCCTCTATCCATACTGAAGGATGGAGACAATTAGCTTTACATCCTCTATCCATACTGAAGGATGGAGACAGTTAGCTTTACATCCTCTATCCATACTGAAGGATTGAGACAGTTGGCTTTACATCCTCTATCAATACTGAAGGAGGGAGACAGTTAGCTTTACATCCTCTATCCATACTGAAGGATGGAGACAGTTAGCTTTACATCCTCTATCAATACTGAAGGAGGGAGACAGTTAGCTTTACATCCTCTATCCATACTGAAGGATGGAGACAGTTAACTTTACATCCTCTATCCATACTGAAGGAGGGAGCCAGTTAGCTTTACATCCTCTATCCATACTGAAGGATGGAGACAGTTGGCTTTACATCCTCTATCCATACTGAAGGATGGAGACAGTTAGCTTTACATCCTCTATCCGTACTGAAGGAGGGAAACAGTTAGCTTTACATCCTCTATCCATACTGAAGGATGGAGACAATTAGCTTTACATCCTCTATCCATACTGAAGGATTGAGACAATTAGCTTTACATCCTCTATCCATACTGAAGGATGGAGACAGTTAGCTTTACATCCTCTATCCATACTGAAGGATGGAGACAGTTAACTTTACATCCTCTATCCATACTGAAGGAGGGAGACAGTTAGCATTACATCCTCTATCAATACTGAAGGATGGAGACAGTTAGCTGTACATCCTCTATCAATACTGAAGGATGGAGACAGTTAGCTTTACATCCTCTATCCGTACTGAAGAATGGAGACAGTTAGCTTTACATTCTCTATCCATACTGAAGGAGGGAGACAGTTAGCTTTACATCCTCTATCAATACTGAAGGATGGAGACAGTTAGCTTTACATCCTCTATCCATACTGAAGGATGGAGACAGTTAGTTTTACATCCTCTATCCATACTGAAGGATGGAGACAGTTAACTTTACATCCTCTATCCATAATGAAGGATGGAGACCGTTACCTTTACATCCTCTATCCATACTGAAGGATGGAGACAGTTAGCTTTACATCCTCTATCAATACTGAAGGATGGAGACAGTTAGCTTTACATCCTCTATCAATACTGAAGGATGGAGACAGTAAGCTTTACATACTCTATCAATACTGAAGGAGTGAGACAGTTAGCTTTACATTCTCTATCAATACTGAAGGATGGAGACAGTTAGCTTTACATCCTCTATCCATTCTGAAGGATGGAGACAGTTAGCTTTACATCCTCTATCCATACTGAAGGAGGGAGACCGTTAGCTTTACATCCTCTATCCACACTGAAGGATGGAGACAGTTAGCTTTACATCCTCTATCAATACTGAAGGAGGGAGACAGTTACCTTTACATCCTCTATCCATTCTGAAGGATGGAGACAGTTAGCTTTACATCCTCTATCCGTACTGAAGGATGGAGACAGTTAGCTTTACATCCTCTATCAATACTGAAGGATGGAGACAGTTAGCTTTACATCCTCTATCCATTCTGAAGGAGGGAGACAGTTAGCTTTACATCCTCTATCCATACTGAAGGATGGAGACAGTTAGCTTTACATTCTCTATCCATACTGAAGGATGGAGACATATCAATACTGAAGGATGGAGACAGTTAGCTTTACATCCTCTATCCATTCTGAAGGAGGGAGACAGTTAGCTTTACATCCTCTATCCATACTGAAGGATGGAGACAGTTAGCTTTACATCCTCTATCCATACTGAAGGATTGAGACAGTTAGCTTTACATCCTCTATCAATACTGAAGGAGGGAGACAGTTAGCATTACATCCTCTATCCATACTGAAGGCGGGAGACAGTTAAATTTACATCCTCTATCCATACTGAAGGATGGAGACAGTTAGCTTTACATCCTCTATCAATACTGAAGGATGGAGCCAGTTAGCTTTACATCCTCTATCCATACTGAAGGATGGTGACAGTTAGTTTTATATCCTCTTTCCATACTGAAGGAGGGAGACAGTTAGCTTTACATCCTCTATCAATACTGAAGGATGGAGGCAGTTAGCTTTACATCCTCTATCAATACTGAAGGATGGAGACAGTTAGCTTTACATCCTCTATCCATACTGAAGGATAGAGACAGTTAGCTTTACATCCTCTATCCATACTGAAGGATGGAGACAGTTAGCTTTACATCCTCTATCAATACTGAAGGATGGAGACAGTTAGCTTTACATCCTCTATCAATACTGAAGGATGGAGACAGTTAGCTTTTCATACTCTATCAATGCTGAAGGAGGTAGACAGTTAGCTTTACATACTCTATCAATACTGAAGGATGGAGACAGTTAGCTTTACATCCTCTATCCATACTGAAGGATGGAGACAGTTAGCTTTACATCCTCTATCCATACTGAAGGATGGAGACAGTTAACCTTACATCCTCTATCCATACTGAAGGATGGAGACAGTTAGCTTTACATCCTCTATCCATACTGAAGGATGGAGACAGTTAGCTTTACATCCTCTATCCATACTGAAGGAGGGAGACCGTTAGCTTTACATCCTCTATCCATACTGAAGGATGGAGACAGTTAGCTTTACATCCTCTATCAATACTGAAGGATGGAGACAGTTAGCTTTACATCCTCTATCCATACTGAAGGATGGAGACAGTTAGCTTTACATCCTCTATCCATACTGAAGGATGTGGACAGTTAACTTTACATCCCCTATCCATAATGAAGGATGGAGACCGTTACCTTTACATTCTCTATCCATACTGAAGGATGGAGACAGTTAGCTTTACATCCTCTATCAATACTGAAGGATGGAGACAGTTAGCTTTACATCCTCTATCAATACTGAAGGATGGAGACAGTTAGCTTTACATCCTCTATCAATACTGAAGGATGGAGACAGTTGGCTTTACATCCTCTATCCATACTGAAGGATGGAGACAGTTAGCTTTACATCCTCTATCCGTACTGAAGGAGGGAAACAGTTGGCTTTACATCCTCTATCCATACTGAAGGATGTAGACAGTTACCTTTACATCCTCTATCCATACTGAAGGATGGAGACAGTTAGCTTTACATCCTCTATCCATACTGAAGGATGGAGACAATTAGCTTTACATCCTCTATCCATACTGAAGGATTGAGACAATTAGCTTTACATCCTCTATCCATACTGAAGGATGGAGACAGTTAGCTTTACATCCTCTATCCATACTGAAGGATGGAGACAGTTAACTTTACATCCTCTATCCATACTGAAGGAGGGAGACAGTTAGCATTACATCCTCTATCAATACTGAAGGATGGAGACAGTTAGCTGTACATCCTCTATCAATACTGAAGGATGGAGACAGTTAGCTTTACATCCTCTATCCGTACTGAAGAATGGAGACAGTTAGCTTTACATTCTCTATCCATACTGAAGGAGGGAGACAGTTAGCTTTACATCCTCTATCAATACTGAAGGATGGAGGCAGTTAGCTTTACATCCTCTATCCATACTGAAGGATGGAGACAGTTAGCTTTACATCCTCTATCAATACTGAAGGATGGAGACAGTTAGCTTTACATCCTCTATCCATACTGAAGGAGGGAGACCGTTAGCTTTACATCCTCTATCCATACTGAAGGATGGAGACAGTTAGCTTTACATCCTCTATCAATACTGAAGGATGGAGGCAGTTAGCTTTACATCCTCTATCCATACTGAAGGATGGAGACAGTTAGCTTTACATCCTCTATCCATACTGAAGGATGTAGACAGTTAACTTTACATCCCCTATCCATAATGAAGGATGGAGACCGTTACCTTTACATTCTCTATCCATACTGAAGGATGGAGACAGTTAGCTTTACATCCTCTATCAATACTGAAGGATGGAGACAGTTAGCTTTACATCCTCTATCAATACTGAAGGATGGAGACAGTTAGCTTTACATCCTCTATCAATACTGAAGGATGGAGACAGTTGGCTTTACATCCTCTATCCATACTGAAGGATGGAGACAGTTAGCTTTACATCCTCTATCCGTACTGAAGGAGGGAAACAGTTAGCTTTACATCCTCTATCCATACTGAAGGATGGAGACAATTAGCTTTACATCCTCTATCCATACTGAAGGATTGAGACAATTAGCTTTACATCCTCTATCCATACTGAAGGATGGAGACAGTTAGCTTTACATCCTCTATCCATACTGAAGGATGGAGACAGTTAACTTTACATCCTCTATCCATACTGAAGGAGGGAGACAGTTAGCATTACATCCTCTATCAATACTGAAGGATGGAGACAGTTAGCTGTACATCCTCTATCAATACTGAAGGATGGAGACAGTTAGCTTTACATCCTCTATCCGTACTGAAGAATGGAGACAGTTAGCTTTACATTCTCTATCCATACTGAAGGAGGGAGACAGTTAGCTTTACATCCTCTATCAATACTGAAGGATGGAGACAGTTAGCTTTACATCCTCTATCCATACTGAAGGATGGAGACAGTTAGTTTTACATCCTCTATCCATACTGAAGGATGGAGACAGTTAACTTTACATCCTCTATCCATAATGAAGGATGGAGACCGTTACCTTTACATCCTCTATCCATACTGAAGGATGGAGACAGTTAGCTTTACATCCTCTATCAATACTGAAGGATGGAGACAGTTAGCTTTACATCCTCTATCAATACTGAAGGATGGAGACAGTAAGCTTTACATACTCTATCAATACTGAAGGAGTGAGACAGTTAGCTTTACATTCTCTATCAATACTGAAGGATGGAGACAGTTAGCTTTACATCCTCTATCCATTCTGAAGGATGGAGACAGTTAGCTTTACATCCTCTATCCATACTGAAGGAGGGAGACCGTTAGCTTTACATCCTCTATCCACACTGAAGGATGGAGACAGTTAGCTTTACATCCTCTATCAATACTGAAGGAGGGAGACAGTTAGCTTTACATCCTCTATCCATACTGAAGGAGGGAGAAGTTAGCTTTACATCCTCTATCAATACTGAAGGATGGAGACAGTTAGCTTTACATCCTCTATCCATACTGAAGGATGGAGACAGTTAGCTTTACATCCTCTATCCATACTGAAGGATGGAGACAGTTAGCTTTACATCCTCTATCCATACTGAAGGATGGAGACAGTTGGCTTTACATCCTCTATTCATACTGAAGGATGGAGTCAGTTAAATTTACATTCTCTATCCATACTGAAGGATGGAGACAGTTAGCTTTACATACTCTATCCATACTGAAGGATGGAGACAGTTAGCTTTACATCCTCTATCAATACTGAAGGATGGAGACAGTTAGCTTTACATCCTCTATCCATACTGAAGGATGGAGACAATTAGCTTTACATCCTCTATCAGTACTGAAGGATGGAGACAGTAAGCTTTACATCCTCTATCCTTACTGAAGGATGGAGACAGTTGGCTTTACATCCTCTATCCATACTGAAGGATGTAGACAGTTAGCTTTACATCCTCTATCAATATTGAAGGATGGAGACAGTTGGCTTTACATCCTCTATCCGTAATGAAGGAGGGAGACAGTTGGCTTTACATCCTCTATCCATACTGAAGGATGTAGACAGTTAACTTTACATCCTCTATCCATACTGAAGGATGTAGACAGTTACCTTTACATCCTCTATCCATACTGAAGGATGGAAACAGTTAGCTTTACATCCTCTATCCATACTGAAGGATGGAGACAATTAGCTTTACATCCTCTATCCATACTGAAGGATGGAGACAGTTAGCTTTACATCCTCTATCCATACTGAAGGATTGAGACAGTTGGCTTTACATCCTCTATCAATACTGAAGGAGGGAGACAGTTAGCTTTACATCCTCTATCCATACTGAAGGATGGAGACAGTTAGCTTTACATCCTCTATCAATACTGAAGGAGGGAGACAGTTAGCTTTACATCCTCTATCCATACTGAAGGATGGAGACAGTTAACTTTACATCCTCTATCCATACTGAAGGAGGGAGCCAGTTAGCTTTACATCCTCTATCCATACTGAAGGATGGAGACAGTTGGCTTTACATCCTCTATCCATACTGAAGGATGGAGACAGTTAGCTTTACATCCTCTATCCGTACTGAAGGAGGGAAACAGTTAGCTTTACATCCTCTATCCATACTGAAGGATGGAGACAATTAGCTTTACATCCTCTATCCATACTGAAGGATTGAGACAATTAGCTTTACATCCTCTATCCATACTGAAGGATGGAGACAGTTAGCTTTACATCCTCTATCCATACTGAAGGATGGAGACAGTTAACTTTACATCCTCTATCCATACTGAAGGAGGGAGACAGTTAGCATTACATCCTCTATCAATACTGAAGGATGGAGACAGTTAGCTGTACATCCTCTATCAATACTGAAGGATGGAGACAGTTAGCTTTACATCCTCTATCCGTACTGAAGAATGGAGACAGTTAGCTTTACATCCTCTATCCATACTGAAGGATGGAGACAGTTAGTTTTACATCCTCTATCAATACTGAAGGATGGAGACAGTTAGCTTTACATCCTCTATCAATACTGAAGGAGGGAGACAGTTAGCTTTACATCCTCTATCCATACTGAAGGATGGAGACAGTTAACTTTACATCCTCTATCCATACTGAAGGAGGGAGCCAGTTAGCTTTACATCCTCTATCCATACTGAAGGATGGAGACCGTTAGCTTTACATCCTCTATCCATACTGAAGGATGGAGACAGTTGGCTTTACATCCTCTATCCATACTGAAGGATGGAGACAGTTAACTTTACATCCTCTATCCATACTGAAGGAGGGAGACAGTTAGCTTTACATCCTCTATCCGTACTGAAGGAGGGAGACAGTTAGTTTTACATCCTCTATCCATACTGAAGGATGGAGACAGTTAGCTTTATATCCTCCATCCATACTGAAGGATGGAGACAGTTAGCTTTACATCCTCTATCAATACTGAAGGAGGGATACAGTTAGTTTTACATCCTCTATCCATACTGAAGGATGGAGATGGTTAGTTTTACATCCTCTATCAATACTGAAGGAGGGAGACAGTTAGCTTTACATCCTCTATCCATACTGAAGGATGGAGACAGTTAGCTTTACATACTCTATCCATACTGAAGGATGGAGACAGTTAGCTTTACATCCTCTATCAATACTGAAGGATGGAGACAGTTAGCTTTACATCCTCTATCCATACTGTAGGATGGAGACAATTAGCAATACATCCTCTATCAATACTGAAGGATGGAGACAGTAAGCTTTACATCCTCTATCCTTACTGAAGGATGGAGACAGTTGGCTTTACATCCTCTATCCGTACTGAAGGAGGGAGACAGTTGGCTTTACATCCTCTATCCATACTGAAGGATGTAGACAGTTAACTTTACATCCTCTATCCATACTGAAGGATGGAGACAGTTAGCTTTACATCCTCTATCCATACTGAAGGATGGACACAATTAGCTTTACATCCTCTATCCATACTGAAGGATGGAGACAGTTAGCTTTACATCCTCTATCCATACTGAACAATGGAGACAGTTGGCTTTACATCCTCTATCAATACTGAAGGAGGGAGACAGTTAGCTTTACATCCTCTATCCATACTGAAGGATGGAGACAGTTAGCTTTACATCCTCTATCCATACTGAAGGATTGAGACAGTTGGCTTTACATCCTCTATCAATACTGAAGGAGGGAGACAGTTAGCTTTACATCCTCTATCCATACTGAAGGATGGAGACAGTTAGCTTTACATCCTCTATCAATACTGAAGGAGGGAGACAGTTAGCTTTACATCCTCTATCCATACTGAAGGATGGAGACAGTTAACTTTACATCCTCTATCCATACTGAAGGAGGGAGCCAGTTAGCTTTACATCCTCTATCCATACTGAAGGATGGAGACAGTTGGCTTTACATCCTCTATCCATACTGAAGGATGGAGACAGTTAGCTTTACATCCTCTATCCGTACTGAAGGAGGGAAACAGTTAGCTTTACATCCTCTATCCATACTGAAGGATGGAGACAATTAGCTTTACATCCTCTATCCATACTGAAGGATTGAGACAATTAGCTTTACATCCTCTATCCATACTGAAGGATGGAGACAGTTAGCTTTACATCCTCTATCCATACTGAAGGATGGAGACAGTTAACTTTACATCCTCTATCCATACTGAAGGAGGGAGACAGTTAGCATTACATCCTCTATCAATACTGAAGGATGGAGACAGTTAGCTGTACATCCTCTATCAATACTGAAGGATGGAGACAGTTAGCTTTACATCCTCTATCCGTACTGAAGAATGGAGACAGTTAGCTTTACATCCTCTATCCATACTGAAGGATGGAGACAGTTAGTTTTACATCCTCTATCAATACTGAAGGATGGAGACAGTTAGCTTTACATCCTCTATCAATACTGAAGGAGGGAGACAGTTAGCTTTACATCCTCTATCCATACTGAAGGATGGAGACAGTTAACTTTACATCCTCTATCCATACTGAAGGAGGGAGCCAGTTAGCTTTACATCCTCTATCCATACTGAAGGATGGAGACCGTTAGCTTTACATCCTCTATCCATACTGAAGGATGGAGACAGTTGGCTTTACATCCTCTATCCATACTGAAGGATGGAGACAGTTAACTTTACATCCTCTATCCATACTGAAGGAGGGAGACAGTTAGCTTTACATCCTCTATCCGTACTGAAGGAGGGAGACAGTTAGTTTTACATCCTCTATCCATACTGAAGGATGGAGACAGTTAGCTTTATATCCTCCATCCATACTGAAGGATGGAGACAGTTAGCTTTACATCCTCTATCAATACTGAAGGAGGGATACAGTTAGTTTTACATCCTCTATCCATACTGAAGGATGGAGATGGTTAGTTTTACATCCTCTATCAATACTGAAGGAGGGAGACAGTTAGCTTTACATCCTCTATCCATACTGAAGGATGGAGACAGTTAGCTTTACATACTCTATCCATACTGAAGGATGGAGACAGTTAGCTTTACATCCTCTATCAATACTGAAGGATGGAGACAGTTAGCTTTACATCCTCTATCCATACTGTAGGATGGAGACAATTAGCAATACATCCTCTATCAATACTGAAGGATGGAGACAGTAAGCTTTACATCCTCTATCCTTACTGAAGGATGGAGACAGTTGGCTTTACATCCTCTATCCGTACTGAAGGAGGGAGACAGTTGGCTTTACATCCTCTATCCATACTGAAGGATGTAGACAGTTAACTTTACATCCTCTATCCATACTGAAGGATGGAGACAGTTAGCTTTACATCCTCTATCCATACTGAAGGATGGACACAATTAGCTTTACATCCTCTATCCATACTGAAGGATGGAGACAGTTAGCTTTACATCCTCTATCCATACTGAACAATGGAGACAGTTGGCTTTACATCCTCTATCAATACTGAAGGAGGGAGACAGTTAGCTTTACATCCTCTATCCATACTGAAGGATGGAGACAGTTAGCTTTACATCCTCTATCAATACTGAAGGAGGGAGAGAGTTAGCTTTACATCCTCTATCCATACTGAAGGATGGAGACAGTTAACTTTACATACTCTATCCATACTGAAGGAGGGAGACAGTTAGCTTTACATCCTCTATCCATACTGAAGGATGGAGACAGTTAGCTTTACATCCTCTATCAATACTGAAGGAGGGAGACAATTAGCTTTACATCCTCTATCCATACTGAAGGATGGAGACAATTAGCTTTACATCCTCTATCAGTACTGAAGGATGGAGACAGTAAGCTTTACATCCTCTATCCTTACTGAAGGATGGAGACAGTTGGCTTTACATCCTCTATCCATACTGAAGGATGTAGACAGTTAGCTTTACATCCTCTATCAATATTGAAGGATGGAGACAGTTGGCTTTACATCCTCTATCCGTAATGAAGGAGGGAGACAGTTGGCTTTACATCCTCTATCCATACTGAAGGATGTAGACAGTTAACTTTACATCCTCTATCCATACTGAAGGATGTAGACAGTTACCTTTACATCCTCTATCCATACTGAAGGATGGAGACAGTTAGCTTTACATCCTCTATCCATACTGAAGGATGGAGACAATTAGCTTTACATCCTCTATCCATACTGAAGGATGGAGACAGTTAGCTTTACATCCTCTATCCATACTGAAGGATTGAGACAGTTGGCTTTACATCCTCTATCAATACTGAAGGAGGGAGACAGTTAGCTTTACATCCTCTATCCATACTGAAGGATGGAGACAGTTAGCTTTACATCCTCTATCAATACTGAAGGAGGGAGACAGTTAGCTTTACATCCTCTATCCATACTGAAGGATGGAGACAGTTAACTTTACATCCTCTATCCATACTGAAGGAGGGAGCCAGTTAGCTTTACATCCTCTATCCATACTGAAGGATGGAGACAGTTGGCTTTACATCCTCTATCCATACTGAAGGAGGGAGCCAGTTAGCTTTACATCCTCTATCCATACTGAAGGATGGAGACAGTTGGCTTTACATCCTCTATCCATACTGAAGGATGGAGACAGTTAGCTTTACATCCTCTACCATACTGAAGGATGGAGACAATTAGCTTTACATCCTCTATCCATACTGAAGGATTGAGACAATTAGCTTTACATCCTCTATCCATACTGAAGGATGGAGACAGTTAGCTTTACATCCTCTATCCATACTGAAGGATGGAGACAGTTAACTTTACATCCTCTATCCATACTGAAGGAGGGAGACAGTTAGCATTACATCCTCTATCAATACTGAAGGATGGAGACAGTTAGCTGTACATCCTCTATCAATACTGAAGGATGGAGACAGTTAGCTTTACATCCTCTATCCGTACTGAAGAATGGAGACAGTTAGCTTTACATTCTCTATCCATACTGAAGGAGGGAGACAGTTAGCTTTACATCCTCTATCAATACTGAAGGATGGAGACAGTTAGCTTTACATCCTCTATCCATACTGAAGGATGGAGACAGTTAGTTTTACATCCTCTATCCATACTGAAGGATGGAGACAGTTAACTTTACATCCTCTATCCATAATGAAGGATGGAGACCGTTACCTTTACATCCTCTATCCATACTGAAGGATGGAGACAGTTAGCTTTACATCCTCTATCAATACTGAAGGATGGAGACAGTTAGCTTTACATCCTCTATCAATACTGAAGGATGGAGACAGTAAGCTTTACATACTCTATCAATACTGAAGGAGTGAGACAGTTAGCTTTACATTCTCTATCAATACTGAAGGATGGAGACAGTTAGCTTTACATCCTCTATCCATTCTGAAGGATGGAGACAGTTAGCTTTACATCCTCTATCCATACTGAAGGAGGGAGACCGTTAGCTTTACATCCTCTATCCACACTGAAGGATGGAGACAGTTAGCTTTACATCCTCTATCAATACTGAAGGAGGGAGACAGTTAGCTTTACATCCTCTATCCATACTGAAGGAGGGAGAAGTTAGCTTTACATCCTCTATCAATACTGAAGGATGGAGACAGTTAGCTTTACATCCTCTATCCGTACTGAAGAATGGAGACAGTTAGCTTTACATTCTCTATCCATACTGAAGGAGGGAGACAGTTAGCTTTACATCCTCTATCAATACTGAAGGATGGAGACAGTTAGCTTTACATCCTCTATCCATACTGAAGGATGGAGACAGTTAGTTTTACATCCTCTATCCATACTGAAGGATGGAGACAGTTAACTTTACATCCTCTATCCATAATGAAGGATGGAGACCGTTACCTTTACATCCTCTATCCATACTGAAGGATGGAGACAGTTAGCTTTACATCCTCTATCAATACTGAAGGATGGAGACAGTTAGCTTTACATCCTCTATCAATACTGAAGGATGGAGACAGTAAGCTTTACATACTCTATCAATACTGAAGGAGTGAGACAGTTAGCTTTACATTCTCTATCAATACTGAAGGATGGAGACAGTTAGCTTTACATCCTCTATCCATTCTGAAGGATGGAGACAGTTAGCTTTACATCCTCTATCCATACTGAAGGAGGGAGACCGTTAGCTTTACATCCTCTATCCACACTGAAGGATGGAGACAGTTAGCTTTACATCCTCTATCAATACTGAAGGAGGGAGACAGTTAGCTTTACATCCTCTATCCATACTGAAGGAGGGAGAAGTTAGCTTTACATTCTCTATCAATACTGAAGGATGGAGACAGTTAGCTTTACATCCTCTATCCATACTGAAGGATGGAGACATTTAGCTTTACATCCTCTATCCATACTGAAGGATGGAGACAGTTAGCTTTACATCCTCTATCCATACTGAAGGATGGAGACAGTTGGCTTTACATCCTCTATTCATACTGAAGGATGGAGTCAGTTAAATTTACATTCTCTATCCATACTGAAGGATGGAGACAGTTAGCTTTACATACTCTATCCATACTGAAGGATGGAGACAGTTAGCTTTACATCCTCTATCAATACTGAAGGATGGAGACAGTTAGCTTTACATCCTCTATCCATACTGAAGGATGGAGACAATTAGCTTTACATCCTCTATCAGTACTGAAGGATGGAGACAGTAAGCTTTACATCCTCTATCCTTACTGAAGGATGGAGACAGTTGGCTTTACATCCTCTATCCATACTGAAGAATGGAGACAGTTAGCTTTACATCCTCTATCCATACTGAAGGATGGAGACAATTAGCTTTACATCCTCTATCCATACTGAAGGATGGAGACAGTTAGCTTTACATCCTCTATCCATACTGAAGGATGGAGACAGTTGGCTTTACATCCTCTATCAATACTGAAGGAGGGGGACAGTTAGCTTTACATCCTCTATCCATACTGAAGGATGGAGACAGTTAGCTTTACATCCTCTATCAATACTGAAGGAGGGAGACAGTTAGATTTACATCCTCTATCCATACTGAAGGATGGAGACAGTTAACTTTACATCCTCTATCCATACTGAAGGAGGGAGACAGTTAGCTTTACATCCTCTATCCATACTGAAGGATGGAGACCGTTAGCTTTACATCCTCTATCCATACTGAAGGATGGAGACAGTTGGCTTTACATCCTCTATCCATACTGAAGGATGGAGACAGTTAACTTTACATCCTCTATCCATACTGAAGGAGGGAGACAGTTAGCTTTACATCCTCTATCCGTACTGAAGGAGGGAGACAGTTAGTTTTACATCCTCTATCCATACTGAAGGATGGAGCCAGTTAGCTTTAAATCCACCATCCATACTGAAGGATGGAGACAGTTCGCTTTACATCCTCTATCAATACTGAAGGAGGGAGACAGTTAGTTTTACATCCTCTATCCATACTGAAGGATGGAGACAGTTCGTTTTACATCCTCTATCAATACTGAAGGAGGGAGACAGTTAGCTTTACAGCCTCTATCCATACTGAAGGATGGAGACAGTTAGCTTTACATCCTCTATCAATACTGAAGGAGGGAGACAGTTAGCTTTACATCCTCTATCCATACTGAAGGATGGAGCCAGTTAGCTTTACATCCTCTATCCATACTGAAGGAGGGAGAAAGTTGGCTTTACATCCTCTATCCATACTGAAGGATGGAGACAGTTGGCTTTACAGCCTCTATCAATACTGAAGGAGGGAGACAGTTAGCTTTACATCCTCTATCCATACTGAAGGATGGAGACAGTTAGCTTTACATCCTCTATCAATACTGAAGGAGGGAGACAGTTAGATTTACATCCTCTATCCATACTGAAGGATGGAGACAGTTAACTTTACATCCTCTATCCATACTGAAGGAGGGAGACAGTTAGCTTTACATCCTCTATCCGTACTGAAGGAGGGAGACAGTTAGTTTTACATCCTCTATCCATACTGAAGGATGGAGAAAGTTAGCTTTAAATCCACCATCCATACTGAAGGATGGAGACAGTTAGCTTTACATCCTCTATCAATACTGAAGGAGGGAGACAGTTAGTTTTACATCCTCTATCCATACTGAAGGATGGAGACAGTTCGTTTTACATCCTCTATCAATACAGAAGGAGGGAGACAGTTAGCTTTACAGCCTCTATCCATACTGAAGGATGGAGACAGTTAGCTTTACATCCTCTATCAATACTGAAGGAGGGAGACAGTTAGCTTTACATCCTCTATCCATACTGAAGGATGGAGACAGTTAACTTTACATTCTCTATCCATACTGAAGGAGGGAGACAGTTAGCTTTACATCCTCTATCCATACTGAAGGATGGAGACAGTTGGCTTTACATCCTCTATCCATACTGAAGGATGGAGACAGTTGGCTTTACATCCTCTATCCATAATGAAGGATGGAGACAGTTAACTTTACATCCTCTATCCATACTGAAGGAGGGAGTCAGTTAGCTTTACATCCTCTATCCGTACTGAAGGATGTAGACAGTTAGATTTATATCCTCTATCCATACTGAAGGATGGAGACAGTTAGCTTTATATCCTCCATCCATACTGAAGGATGGAGACAGTTAGCTTTACATCCTCTATCAATACTGAAGGAGGGAGACAGTTCGTTTTACATCCTATATCCATACTGAAGGATGGAGACAGTTAGTTTTACATCCTCTATCCATACTGAAGGATGGAGACAGTTAGCTTTACATCCTCTATCCATACTGAAGGATGGAGACAGTTAGCTTTACATCCTCTATCCATACTGAAGGAGGGAGACAGTTAGCTTTACATCCTCTATCCATACTGAAGGAGGGAGACAGTTGGTTTTACATCCTCTATCCATACTGAAGGATGGAGACAGTTAGCTTTACATCCTCTATCAATACTGAAGGATGGAGAGAGTTGGCTTTACATCCTCTATCCATACTGAAGGATGGAGACAGTTAGCTTTACATCCTCTATCCTTACTGAATGATGGAGACAGTTGGCTTTACATCCTCTATCCATACTGAAGGATGTAGACAGTTAGCTTTACATCCTCTATCAATACTGAAGGATGGAGACAGTTGGCTTTACATCCTCTATCCGTACTGAAGGAGGGAGACAGTTGGCTTTACATCCTCTCTCCATACTGAAGGATGTATACAGTTGGCTTTACATCCTCTATCCATACTGAAGGATGTAGACAGTTAGCTTTACATCCTCTATCCATACTGAAGGATGGAGTCAGTTAGCTTTACATCATCTATCCATACTGAAGCATGGAGACAATTAGCTTTACATCCTCTATCCATACTGAAGGATGGAGACAGTTAGCTTTACATCCTCTATCCATACTGAAGGATGGAGATAGTTGGCTTTACATCCTCTATCAATACTGAAGGAGGGAGACCGTTAGCTTTACATCCTCTATCCATACTGAAGGATGGAGACAGTTAGCTTTACATCCTCTATCAATACTGAAGGAGGGAGACAGTTAGCTTTACATCCTCTATCCATACTGAAGGATGGAGGAAGTTAACTTTACATCCTCTATCCATACTGAAGGAGGGAGACAGTTAGCTTTACATCCTCTATCCATACTGAAGGATGGAGACCGTTAGCTTTACATCCTCTATCCATACTGAAGGATGGAGACAGTTGGCTTTACATCCTCTATCCATACTGAAGGATGGAGACAGTTAACTTTACATCCTCTATCCATACTGAAGGAGGGAGACAGTTAGCTTTACATCCTCTATCCGTACTGAAGGAGGGAGACAGTTAGTTTTACATCCTCTATCCATACTGAAGGATGGAGACAGTTAGCTTTACATCCTCTATCCATACTGAAGGAGGGAGACAGTTAGCTTTACATCCTCTATCCATACTGCAGGAGGGAGACAGTTGGTTTTACATCCTCTATCCATACTGAAGGATGGAGACAGTTAGCTTTACATCCTCTATCAATACTGAAGGATGGAGACAGTTGGCTTTACATCCTCTATCCATACTGAAGGATGGAGGCAGTTAGCTTTACATCCTCTATCAATACTGAAGGATGAAGACAGTTAGCTTTACATCCTCTATCCATACTGAAGGAGGGAGACAGTTAGTTTTACATCCTCTATCTATACTGAAGGATGGAGACAGTTAGCTTTACATCCTCTATCAATACTGAAGGATGGAGACAGTTGGCTTTACATCCTCTATGCATACTGAAGGATGGAGACAGTTAGCTTTACATCCTCTATCCATACTGAAGGAGGAGACAGTTAGCTTTACATCCTCTATCAATACTGAAGGAGGGAGACAGTTAGCTTTACATCCTCTATCCATACTGAAGGAGGGAGACAGTTAGCTTTACATCCTCTATCCATACTGAAGGATGGAGACAGTTAGCTTTACATCCTCTATCCATACTGAAGGATGGAGACAGTTAGCTTTACATCCTCTATCCATACTGAAGGATGGAGACAGTTAGCTTTACATCCTCTATCCATACTGAAGGAGGGAGACAGTTAGCTTTACATCCTCTATCCCTACTGAAGGATGGAGAATGTTGGCTTTACATCCTCTATCAATACTGAAGGAGGGAGACAGTTAGCTTTACATCCTCTATCCATACTGAAGGAGGGAGACAGTTAGCTTTACATCCTCTATCCATACTGAAGGATGGAGACAGTTAGCTTTACATCCTCTATCCATACTGAAGGATGGAGACAGTTAGCTTTACATCCTCTATCCATACTGAAGGATGGAGACAGTTAGCTTTACATCCTCTATCCATACTGAAGGAGGGAGACAGTTAGCTTTACATCCTCTATCCCTACTGAAGGATGGAGACAGTTGGCTTTACATCCTCTATCAATACTGAAGGAGGGAGACAGTTAGCTTTACATCCTCTATCCATACTGAAGGATGGAGACAGTTAGCTTTACATCCTCTATCCATACTGAAGGAGGGAGACAGTTAGCTTTACATCCTCTATCCATACTGAAGGAGGGAGACAGTTAGCTTTACATCCTCTATCAATACTGAAGGATGGAGATGAGATGGACATATACACCCTTTACGATTTACGTCACATATTATGAACAAGTGCAGGGAAGATGTGGAGAGAGAGAGAAGGAGAGAGACAGAGACAGAGAGAGAGAGAGAGAGAGAGACAGTGAGAGAAAAAGAAAGACAGAGGGGTGTGTGTGTATGTTCACATACGTACTAATGTTAACGTCCCTCATCTTTTTAGCAGGTTCATCATCCCCCTCCTGCCTCCCCTCCCTTCTACCTCCTCCCTAGCCATTTTCAGACAATCAACGGATATAGCTATAATGTGTGTGTCTGCGTGTGTGCGTGTGCGCGCGTGCACATGTGTTTTTGTGAGTGGACCTCTGACTGCATGCTGTAATTGAAGGGCTTCCCGTTGATTTCACACAATCAGGCGCGCCACATTGCTGATGATGAAAGTGAATCAAAGATAGAAGTTCTATTCTAAATGGCTCCCCCCATACAACACTCCCTCCTTCCTCAATTATCCCCACAATAGCTTATTAACACCTTCTACACCTCACCTTATCTTCTCCCTCCTCTCTCTTCTTCCCCCATCCCTCCATCCATCCCTCCTTCCCCCCAACCCTACACCTCTCCTTTATGCATCACAGACTTATAGCACATTATTTCCATACAACCCATATCTCCCCGCAATTGGACAGTGCCGCTCCCTCCTCCCCTCCCTCCCTCCACTTCTCTCCCCATCCCTCCATCTTTTTTATCCTTTTTAATGAAAGTGAGGACCCCGTCGCCTGTCGAGGTGATCCGTATCTGCTGGTGTCTTTGAACGCTGATTGTATGACTGCTGAATGGTGAACGGAGGCAGTTAGCGGAGTATATATTTCCCCGCTGTGGTAATTCAGATAATTCTCTCGCTCTCTCTCTCTCTCTCTCTCTCTCTCTCTCTCTCTCTCTCTCTCTCTCTCTCTCTCTCTCTCTCTCTCTCTCTCTCTCTCTCTCTCTCTCTCTCTCTCTCTCTCTCTCTCTCTCTCTCTCTCTCTCTATCTCTCTCGGTGGGGGGGGGTGAATGAAGAAGGAAGAGAAGGAGGGAAGGATAAAGGGAGGGAGGAAGGGAAGGATGAAGGGTAGGATGAAGGGAAGGATGAAGGGAGGGATGAAGGGAGGGAGGTAGGGAAGGATGAAGGGAAGAAGGAAGAGAAGGAGGGAAGGATGAAGGGAAGGATGAAGGGAAGAAGAAAGAGAAGGAGGGAAGGATGAAAGGAGGGAGGAAGGGAAGGATGAAGGGAAGGATGAAGAGAAGTAGGGAAGGATGAAGGGAAGAAGGAAGAGAAGGAGGGAAGGATAAAGGGAGGGAGGAAGGGAAAGATGAAGGGAGGGATGAAGGGAAGGATGAAGAGAGGGAGGAAGGGAAGAAGAAAGAGAAGGAGGGAAGGATGAAAGGAGGGAGGAAGGGAAGGATGAAGGGAAGGATGAAGGGAGGGAGGAAGGGAGGGAAGGATGAAGGGAAGAAGGAATATAGGGAGGGAAGGATGAAGGGAAGGAGGAAGGAAGGGAATGATGAATGAAAGGATGAAGGGAAGGATGAAGGGAAGGAGGGAAGGATGAAGGGAGGGATGAAGGGAAGGATGAAGGGAAGATGAAGGGAAGGATGAAGGGAAATGATGCAGTCACTGCTGTGACTGCATCATTTAGTCTGTCTTAAAAAACTCTCTATCTTCCTCAGAAATAAGAGAGACGGAGACATAGGGAGAGAGAGGAGGAGAGGTAATCTAGGGGGAAATCAGTTGTCTTAATGACAGAGATGTGGTGCAGTGCAGCGTGGGTAGCGGTGGCGCTGGCGGTTGCCTTACACACGTTAAATTATTCACATCAAAAAGTCATTGTTTGTTACCTGACAGAGAGAGGGACGAGGCTCAGGGATGATGGAAACGTGTGATGAATTAAACATCAGGTTCAGAGAGAGAGAGAGTCATGGAGAGATGGAGGGGGAGAAAGATGGAGGGAGGGGTAGATGTGACAGAGAAAGAGGTAGAGGGAAAGGTGAAAAATAGATGTCTCAGAGCAGAAGAGAGAGAGAGTGAGAGAGTAAAGGAGAGAGAGGTGGATTCAAATGGGGTGTTTATTAAAATCTAAAATCACCTCTGTTTCTTGAGATTATTGGCGGGAAAGCCTCCCTTCCTCCTCTCAGCCAATAAGACA
Organism: Coregonus lavaretus; assembly: GCF_964263955.1. Lineage (NCBI taxonomy): Eukaryota > Metazoa > Chordata > Actinopteri > Salmoniformes > Salmonidae > Coregonus > Coregonus lavaretus. The sequence continues at coordinate 34,278 of NW_028160861.1, forward strand.
TGATGAGCATGAAGACCGGAGACAAAATGGTAGGATGGTAGATTACTATGATAGGATGGTAGATTACTATGGTAGGATGGTAGATTACTATGGTAGGATGGTAGATTACTATGGCAGGATGGTGGATTACTATGGCAGGATGGTAGGTTACTATGGCAGGATGGTAGATTACTATGGCAGGATGGTGTATTACTATGGTAGGATGGTATATTACTATGGCAGGATGGTAGATTACTATGGCAGGATGGTAGATTACTATGGCAGGATGGTATATTACTATGGCAGGATGGTAGATTACTATGGCAGGATGGTAGATTACTATGGCAGGATGGTGTATTACTATGGTATGATGGTATATTACTACGGCAGGATGGTAGATTACTATGGCAGGATGGTAGATTACTGTGGCAGGATGGTGTATTACTATGGTATGATGGTATATTACTATGGCAGGATGGTATATCACTATGGGACTCACTTTACAACACTAACAGCTAGCACTATTACAACGGATGCATTTAAAGCCTTGATGATAAACTGATCAGGTGCTAAACCGGAACAAAATCCTACACATCCTGTAGCTCTCTAGGAATATTTTCCTGTGGCAAAGCTCCCTGCGCTGTGAGCTAACCCACTAAGCGCTGTAGTTTAACCAGATATTTAGTTACAGCGCGATACATGCGTCACACACAATTCAATCTTGAGGTACAGTATTGGGGCTCCCGTTATTTGAAATGTTGCAGTGTGTTAGTTGACAGTGCTGTTGTTTTAGCGTGAGGAATTTGCCAGTAGTATCTATTGCAGTAGGGCCCTTTGGTGCAAGGGTTAAGGATGTACCTATCTCAGAGCTAGTATCTTGAGCTCGTGTAGAGCCTATTGTTGTGGAAGGAATCAACTTGATGAATAAGACATTATCAACAACAACTGCTAATTAATGTTTAAGCCTTATTAAAAAATTTATAACATTTAATTATTTATGAAGTACAGAGATAACAGCTTGTTTCGTAGAGATATAATGTAGCACTTAACAAAGCAATGTAATGAATACATTATGCTAAGTGGTATAATGTTAATTCACAACACAGAAATTAGAAATAGATTACACAACCACTTGAGCGTGTTCTCTCGACCAGAGAGAAGGAGTAAGAGAGAGAGAGAGAGAAAAGGGAGGGAGAGAGAAAAAAGAGAGGGAGAGAGAAAAAAGAGAGAGAGAGAGAAAAAAGAGAGAGAAAGAGAGAAAAAAGAGGGAGAGAGAAAAAACACAAGCATTTATAAAAGAGTGATTAACTTTAGGACAGTGGTTCACTAAATATTTAACATCTTTGCTTGGTGCAAAGTATATCATGAATTATAGATGTTGGTGATGAGAATGTCTTGATGTAAAACAGTGTTTAAAAATGTAACCTGCTATGGGGGTGGACCAATTACCATTGTAATAAATGAGGCTGGAGAGAAAAAAGCCAGTCTATTCGTTATTTTTAATTAATTTCTGAGGATCATGACAAGGAGGGAGAGAGGCTCTTCCATCCATTAGTCTCTTACACTTTGGAGGCCTTTTGTCTCTGATAAATGGACTCCCGGTTTCAGAGGACACACACGGACACACACGGACACACACACACATACTACACATGGACGCACATGCACGCACACACACACACACACACACACACACACACACACACACACATACATACATACATACATACACACACACACAGTCTAATGCTTTTCTATTTACTGGTGCCTTTTCAAAATGGCGTCTCAGGAGCCAATTCAATTGGGGTCTGTTCCCTCCCTTAGAGAGCTGGGTGATTATGCAAACAGTATGTCTGAGAGTCCCTGTGTGTGTGAGAGGGCTGCTGGTTACTGAGCCTTTGTTATTTTCTGCCCTTCTCTATGAGGCCAAAACACTTAGCTTTTAGTGCACTTTTCAAGTCTCAAAACCGTTAGAACTTAGCTTTTAATGCACTTTCCAAGTCTCAAAACCGTTAGAACTTAGCTTTTAGCCACATTTACTAATTGATTTCCACATTCTATAGCAATTAGCTTTTAACTTTCCCTTTTCGTCCAATTGTCTTAGCTTAGCTATTAGCTTATCATTGAGCTTTTATATACCTTTAGATATAATGAAGGGATAGCTCCCTTGTTAGCCCAGTTCTTAAACATAACTCTACATTACCTCATGTCGTGTCCCAGCGAGGTAGAGTAGGGGCTTCAGTTCTCTTTCTCTCTAGCTGTTTCTCTTCCACACAAATGCTCACACGTGCACCTACACACACACACACACACACATTGAACAAAACACACACACACACACGTTGAACAACACACACACAAAGGTGGTGTGGCAGGGCCTATGTCCAGAGCTAGTGGAGCATCATGTGTAGGGGCGGCAGGCAGCCTAGCAGTTAAGAGCTTTGGGCCAGTAACTGAAAGGTTGCTGGTTTGATTCCCTGAGCTGACTAGGTGAAACATCTGTCGATGTGCCCTTGAGCAAGGCACTTTACCCTAATTGCTTCTGTAAGTCGCTCTGGATAAGAGCGTCTGCTAAATTACTAAAATGTAAAAATTGTAGCGCTCTGAAAAATAGATGAGTAAGCAACAACATATAACAATGTCCCGTACAGCAGCAGTGAACGTAGCTGTCACTGTCAGGACAGCAGCAGGGAACGTAGCTGTCAGTACAGCAGCAGTGAATGTAGTAGCTAAGTCATCGGAAAATATGATTCTTAACCGCGTTTTAAGACAAGACACTAGCTGTTTCAGCTAATTTGGAAGAGGACATTTCATACTCTGATAGGAGTGGATAGACGGAGAGTAGATCTGAACATCTCCTTCTACAACTGGATCCTGGACTTCCTGACAGGCCACCCCCAGGTGGTAAGGGTCGGCAAGTGGATAGATAGGAGTGGCAAGTCTGATAGGAATGGATAGATGCAGAGTAGAACTGAAATGAATGCTGTTCATTGACTACAGCTCAGAGTAGTGCCCACAAAGCTCATCACTAAGCTAAGGACCCTGGGACTAAACACCTCCCTCTGCAACTGGATCCTGGACTTCCTGAAGGGCCGCCCCCAGGTGGTAAGGGTAGGCAACAACACATCTGCACGCTGATCCTCAACACGGGGGCCCCTCAGGGGTGTGTGCATAGTCCCCTCTTGTACTCCCTGTTCACCCACGACTGCCTGGCCAAGCACAACTCCAACACCATCATTAAGTTTGCTGACGACACAACAGTGGTAGGCCTGATCACCGACAGCAATGAGACAGCCTATAAGGAGGAGGTCAGAGACCTGGCAGTGTGGTGCCCCTACCTATTTGTATACATTACCTCGACTAACCTGTACCCCCGCACATTAACTCGGTACCGGTACCTCCTGTATAAAGCCTCGTTTTTTTCATTTTATTGTGTTACTTTTTATTAAATGTTTTACTTTAGTTAATTTAGTAAATATTTTCATAACTCTATTTTCTTAACTGCATTGCTAGTTAAGGGCTTGTAAGTAAGCATTTCACGGTGAGGTCTACACCTGTTGTATTCGGCGCATGTGACAAATGACATTTTATTTTATTTTATTATTGAGAAGCTTTAAGTAAATAACAAGAGGCAATACATTTGGGCTATTTGAAAGTAATCAAGAGCATCATACAATGCTTCAGCGACTCATGGATAAGGAAAAACAGTTAAATGCTGGACATATTTAGTTGTTTGACCCATATATTAGTTAAAATACATGCATTTGCTTTGTATATTCAATCCTTATTGCCTTAGACGTTAAGATATGAAATGTAACCGTAGAAAAAACCAAGACCTTTATTGCTATTTTATAATACGACTGTATGCATGAAATCCTTTCTGAAATGACAGTGACCTCTGCCAGTCTCTGTCCTAGTGACCTCTGCCAGTCTCTGTCCTAGTGACCTCTGCCAGTCTCTGTCCTAGTGACCTCTGCCAGTCTCTGTCCTAGTGACCTCTACCAGTCTCTGTCCTAGTGACCTCTGCCAGTCTCTGTCCTACCGACCTCTGCCAGTCTCTGTCCTAGTGACCTCTGCCAGTCTCTGTCCTAGTGACCTCTGCCAGTCTCTGTCCTAGTGACCTCTGCCAGTCTCTGTCCTAGTGACCTCTGCCAGTCTCTGTCCTAGTGACCTCTGCCAGTCTCTGTCCTAGCGACCTCTGCCAGTCTCTGTCCTAGTGACCTCTACCAGTCTTTCTTCTAGTGACCTCTGCCAGTCTCTGTCCTAGTGACCTCTGCCAGTCTCTGACCTATTGACCTCTGCCAGTCTCTGTCCTAGCGACCTCTACCAGTCTCTGTTCTAGTGACCTCTACCAGTCTCTGTCCTAGTGACCTCTACCAGTCTCTGTCCTAGTGACCTCTACCAGTCTCTGTCCTAGTGACCTCTACCAGTCTCTGTCCTAGTGACCTCTACCAGTCTCTGTCCAGTGAAGGCTTTGATGAGACCAACCCTCTCTGTGTTCTGTGTGGAGTAGTGATCTAACCTTTAGCCCTCTGTGTGGAGTAGTGATCTAACCTGTATTCCTCCTCTGTGTGGAGTAGTGATCTAACCTTTAGCCCTCCTCTGTGAGGAGTAGTGATCTAACCTTTAGCCCTCCTCTGTGAGGAGTAGTGATCTAACCTTTAGCCCTCCTCTGTGAGGAGTAGTGATCTAACCTTTAGCCCTCTGTGTGGAGTAGTGATCTAACCTGTATTCCTCCTCTGTGTGGAGTAGTGATCTAACCTTTAGCCCTCCTCTGTGTGGAGTAGTGATCTAACTAGCCCTTCTCTGTGTGGAGTAGTGATCTAACCTTTAGCCCTTCTCTGTGTGGAGTAGTGATCTAACCTTTAGCCCTCCTCTGAGAGTAGTGATCTAACCTTTAGCCCTTCTCAGAGAGGAGTAGTGATCTAACCTTTAGCCCTTCTCAGAGAGGAGTAGTGATCTAACCTTTAGCCCTCCTCTGTGAGGAGTAGTGATCTAACCTTTAGCCCTCTGTGTGGAGTAGTGATCTAACCTGTATTCCTCCTCTGTGTGGAGTAGTGATCTAACCTTTAGCCCTCCTCTGTGTGGAGTAGTGATCTAACTAGCCCTTCTCTGTGTGGAGTAGTGATCTAACCTTTAGCCCTTCTCTGTGTGGAGTAGTGATCTAACCTTTAGCCCTCCTCTGAGAGGAGTAGTGATCTAACCTTTAGCCCTTCTCAGAGAGGAGTAGTGATCTAACCTTTAGCCCTTCTCAGAGAGGAGTAGTGATCTAACCTTTAGCCCTCCTCTGTGTGGAGTAGTGATCTAACCTTTAGCCCTTCTTTGTGAAGAGTAGTGATCTAACCTTTAGCCCTTCTATGTGAGGTGTAGTGATCTAACCTTTAGCCCTTCTATGTTAGGAGTAGTGATCTAACCTGTAGCCCTCCTCTGTGTGGAGTAGTGATCTAACCTTTAACCCTCCTCTGTGTGGAGTAGTGATCTAACCTTTAACTCTTCTTTGTGAAGAGTAGTGATCTAACCTTTAGCCCTTCTTTGTGAAGAGTAGTGATCTAACCTTTAGCCCTTCTATGTGAGGTGTAGTGATCTAACCTTTAGCCCTCCTCTGTGTGGAGTAGTGATCTAACCTTTAGCCCTCCTCTGTGTGTAGTAGTGATCTAACCTTTAACCCTCCTCTGTGTGGAGTAGTGATCTAACCTTTAGCCCTTCTTTGTGAGGAGTAGTGATCTAACCTTTAGCCCTTCTTTGTGAGGAGTAGTGAATTAACCTTTAGCCCTTCAATGTGAGGAGTAGTGATCTAACCTTTAGCCCTCTACTTTTGAACCTGACCTTTCTTTGATGTGGGATACACACACCACACACACACACGCACCCCCCCCCCCACCCCCCCCCACCCCCCACCCCCACACACACACACAAACACACACTCTCTCTCTCTCTCTCTCTCGGCGAGTCATCAGCACCACATTTTGTTTACAAAAGGATAAACATATGAATGTGTTTCTGCGGCTGTTCTCTCCAGATGGCATTAAGAACACATGGTAGTGATGTCTCTCCAGATGGCATTAAGAACACAGGGTAATGACGTTCTCTCCAGATGGTATTAAGAACACAGTGTAATAATGTTCTCTCCAGATGGCATTAAGAACACAGGGTAATGATGTTCTCTCCAGATGGCATTAAGAACACAGGGTAATGATGTTCTCTCCAGATGGCATTAAGAACACAGGGTAATGATGTTCTCTCCTGATGGCATTAAGAACACAGGGTAATGATGTTCTCTCCAGATGGCATTAAGAACACAGGGTAATTATGTTCTCTCCAGATGGCATTAAGAACACAGGGTAATGATGTTCTCTCCAGATGGCATTAAGAACACAGGGTAATGATGTTCTCTCCAGATGGCATTAAGAACACAGGGTAGTGATGTTCTCTCCAGATGGCATGAAGAACACAGGGTAATGATGTTCTCTCCAGACGGCATTAAGAACACAGGGTAATGATGTTCTCTCCAGATGGCATTAAGAACACAGGGTAATGATGTTCTCTCCAGATGGCATTAAGAACACAGGGTAGTGATGTTCTCTCCAGATGGCATTAAGAACACAGGGTAATGACGTTCTCTCCAGATGGCATTAAGAACACAGGGTAGTGATGTTCTCTCCAGATGGCATTAAGAACACAGGGTAATGATGGTGTTCTCCTCTGCAGCACAGAGAAGGCCACTTATTGCAGCATAAATGTTCTAATTGGCAGGTTATTACATTAGGAGATGCTCAGTGTTATTTCCTGTGGTGTTTTCTAATGCAGCTTTAAGAACAGTAATATAAATCATTATTTCATCCCAGAAGCATTCAAAGAGTGTGTGTTGAGGTAGGAGAGAGTGTGTTTGTGTGTGTTTGATTGTCTGTGTGCGTGCGTCGGAAAGGCGTTTAGTGAATTGTGTTAGAGTATGGTGCAAATTAGTCCCACCACCTTGTAAATAGAATATACAAAAATAGTAATTGCTGAGCGATGCTTCGGCTCCATAATGTTCCATCCAGGCTTTTAAGATCTACAGTACATAGTTCTGCCTCAGATAGTTCAACCCCCAAAATAATGGCTTTTTATGGCTAAGATAGGAAGTGTGTGTGTTTACAGTTATGTAAAAAAAATAGGGTTAATGTTCTGGGACTAAGAGAGATACAGACCTTGAACATGATCCTTCAGCATAGAAAAATAACATTCACTGTTTACGTGTGATATTTGACTTCAGTAAAGAGATAATGCAGCACAAGCTCATAGCTTGTTGGTATTCCCTCTCTGACCAAAGCAGACACCAGACCTCTTCTACGATGCTTTCATCCACCAGAAATATCCACACCCGGCTCTATCTCGCTGGTTGTGCTCTTTGACTTCTAACATTCCTAATCATAACAACACAAACGGCTTGGTCTATGAATGCCTTTCTAATAGCCGGTGAACATTGGAATGAGCTTGTGGTACCTGTACTCACAAACACAAACACTCACACACATATATGGACGTATCTACAAATTCAAACACACAAGCATTCACGCAGACAGACACACACATCCACGAATACACAATAACACACACACACACACACACATACACACACACATACACACGTACATTAATGTACAACTAACCTTGTGGGGACACACAATTCAGTCCCATTCAAAATCTAACCTCTAACCTAACCCTAACCCTAAACCTAACCCTTACCCTAACCCTAAAACGTACCCTAGCTCCTAACTCTAACCCTAAACCTAATTCTAACCCTAACACTAATTCTAACCTTAACCCTAAACCCCCTAGAAATAGCATTTGACCTTGTTGGGACCAACAAAATGTCCCCAGTTGGTCAAATGTTTGTTTGTTTACTATTCTTGTGGGGACTTCTGGTCCCCACAAGTATAGTTAAACACGTCCACACACACACAAACACACATCCACAGCCAGAGAGATTGGGGTACAACCCCTTCCCTCTCTCATCACCCCATTCCCCCCATCTTCCCCTCCCTCCCTCCCTCCCTCCCTCCTGCTTCCCCTCCCTCCCTCCATCTTCCCCTCCCTCCCTCCCTCCATCGTCCCCTCTTCTTCTTCCATCTCTCCTGTCCTCTCCTCCCCTCCCCTATGGGAGAAAGGGCTGACTGATTCACCATTTGAAAGGACTAAAGAAAGGAGTCATGGATGTGACAGACGATGTCTAGTCTGCCAGGAAAGCAAACCCTCCTCACTGTCTGTCTGTCTGTCTGTCTGTCTGTCTGTCTGTCTGTCTGTCTGTCTGTCTGTCTGTCTGTCTGTCTGTCTGTCTGTCTGTCTGTCTGTCTGTCTGTCTGTCTGTCTGTCTGTCTGTCTGTCTGTCTGTCTGTCTGTCTGTCTGTCTGTCTGTCTGTCTGTCTGTCTGTCTGTCTGTCTGTCTGTCTGTCTGTCTGTCTGTCTGTCTGTCTGTCTGTCTGTCTGTCTGTCTGTCTGTCTGTCTGTCTGTCTGTCTGTCTGTCTGTCTGTCTGTCTGTCTGTCTGTCTGTCTGTCTGTCTGTCTGTCTGTCTGTCTGTCTGTCTGTCTGTCTGTCTGTCTGTCTGTCTGTCTGTCTGTCTGTCTGTCTGTCTGTCTGTCTGTCTGTCTGTCTGTCTGTCTGTCTGTCTGTCTGTCTGTCTGTCTGTCTGTCTGTCTGTCTGTCTGTCTGTCTGTCCAGTATTGCCACAGCAACCCTCCTGACTGTCTGTTAGGTCAGTGGTGAGACCATCCCAGCCCTTATAATGATCATTAATTGGTATAAATCACAGAGGTTGCTGTGTGACCTTACCTGCCAGCCACAGAACTTAATCAAAACAAGCTGACGCTATACATGTCAGCATTGGACTGAACTGAAAGATCTGAGAACAAAAACACACATACACCACTACACTACACTACACTACACTACATTACACACACAACCCCCCCCCTCCACACACTAATTTATAGGCTGGGGGTTCGCCATTAAGATTTGAACCCAGACAATGAAATAGGCAGCAGGCCGTTGCTGGTCACTAGCTGTAGGAGGATGGGTGGGGGATAAAGAGTGATGAATTACACAAGCCTTCCTCATCCGTCACCCCATACAGTCTGCCTTTTAGTTGAGGCCCTGACAACAATTAGGCCCAGCTAAATAAATAGCCCTGACACCAATTAGGCCCAGCTAAATAAATAATAATAATAATAATAATAATAATAATAATAATAATAATAAATAGACCCTGACACCAATTAGGCCCAGCTAAATAAATAGACCCTGACACCAATTAGGCCCAGCTAAATAAATTGACCCTGACACCAATTAGGCCCAGCTAAATAAATTGACCCTGACACCAATTAGGCCCAGCTAAATAAATAGACCCTGACACCAATTTGGCCCAGCTAAATAAATAGACCCTGACACCAATTAGGCCCAGCTAAATAAATAGACCCTGACACCAATTAGGCCCAGCTAAATAAATAGACCCTGACACCAATTAGGCCCAGCTAAATAAATAGACCCTGACACCAATTAGGCCCAGCTAAATAAATAGACCCTGACACCAATTAGGCCCAGCTAAATAAATAGACCCTGACACCAATTAGGCCCAGCTAAATAAATAGACCCTGACACCAATTAGGCCCAGCTAAATAAATAGACTCTGACACCAATTAGGCCCCGCTAAATAAATAGACCCTTACACCAATTAGGCCCAGCTAAATAAATAGACCCTGACACCAATTAGGCCCAGCTAAATAAATAGACCCTGACACCAATTAGGCCCAGCTAAATAAAGAGACTGACACCAATTAGGCCCAGCTAAATAAATAGAAACTGACACCATTTAGGCCCAGTTAAATAAATAGACTCTCTCTCTCTCTCTCTCTCTCTCTCTCTCTCTCCCCTTCTAACCCAGACATCTGTGTTTTTCTCTAACATGTATTGATCTCTCAAATTTCCGAAGGTCCAGCCTGCTAATTCCCTTTTTCATTACAGCAAAGCCCCCAGATTCTCCTCACTGAGACGCTCTTAGCTGCCCAATCAGCTGGCTGGCTCAATGACATGAATATAAGCCAGCGCTGATGGGGGCCTGGTGTACATTCATTAGCCCTGTTTAGCCTCGTGTGTGCATGTGTGTGTGTGTGTGTCTGGCCAGTGGTGTGGATAATTCAGGGTTGGCAGGTCCCCTGTGGTGAAGGAGGTTAGCACTGGTGATTAACACACAGACTTAACATTCACTGCTACTGAGGTAGACTTAACATTCACTGCTACTGAGGTAGACTTAACATTCACTGCTACTGTAGTGAATACTCAGGGAGAAAAAGTTGTAGATTCACGCGCAGGGCGCGGCAGGTGTTTATTTCGCCTTTGCAGAAGGCAGGAATCGTGGTCGCAGGCAGGCAATAGTCATACACATGTAGGCAAACAGGCGGGTGAATCAAAACTAGGACTGAAGGCTATAACTGGTTCTCACAAACGAGCTAGGAAAAGGCTTAGTAGAGTCAAAACGAACAATACCTCACAAGGCACAGACAGAAAGAACTGAACTAAATAAGGAGCTGATGAGACCAGGTGAGTAACTAAAACAGGTTAAATCAATGACCAAAAAGAAAATATAGGACTACGTTCAAGAACACAAGGTGAACTAAGAAAATAAATACAGAACCTTACAGTACCCCGCCCTCGGTCTTCAGGCCCATAACCTTCCCAGTCCACTAGATAGTGGATGCGACCTCTCAGGCGTTTGGAATCAAGGATGGCCTGAATGGCGTAGGCAGGTTCCCCTCCGACGTCCAACGATGTGGGCGCACTGCGGGTTGAGACTGGAGGATGAAGAGGACTTTAGGTGACCGGTTTTAACAGAGACACATGGAAGGACAAGGAGATTTTATACTAACGGGGTAACTGGAGACGGTACATGACAGGCTTGATGCGACGGGTTATCTTGAATGGACCAATGAAGCGAGGACAGAACTTTTTGCAGGGGAGGCAGAGCTGGATGTCTCTGGTAGAGAGCCACACACGCTGTCCGGGGTGAAAGAGTGGCATAGGTCGGCGGCGTCTGTCAGCAAAGCGTTTCTGGGTATTAGAGGCTTCCTGCAGATGCCGGTGAGCGGTCTCCCATACCCGCTCACTATGCCGAAAAAAGTTGTTGACAGCTGGGACAGTACCAGGCTCCGCCTCCCAGGGAAACATGGGGGGTTGGTAACCAAGTACACACTGAAACTGAGTAAGGTGGAGGGATGAATGCATGATTGAGTTCTGAGCATATTCGGCCCAGGCCATATACTGACTCCAGGCGTGTGGAGAGGCAGAACATTGGTACTTCCCTATTTCTTGGTTCAGGCGTTCCGTCTGCCCGTTGGTCTGGGGATGGTATCCGGAGGAGAGGCTGAGGGCGACCCCCAGTTGGTCACAGAAGGCTCGCCACAACCGGGAGACAAACTGGGGCCCGCGGTCAGAGACGATGTCCTGATGGAATCCCACACAGATGGAACACCTGCTGGAACACACACTAAGCCAATTCCATGGCGTTAGGTAAATGAGGAAGAGGAACCAGACAACACATTTTTGAAAAACGTTCTACTATGACAAGGATGGTGGTGTTACCAGAGGATTCAGGAAGGTCTGTGATGAAGTCAACAGCTATGTGGAACCAGGGTCTGTGAGGGATTGGCAAAGGCTGAAGGTTACCGGAAGGGAGATGACAAGGGCTTTTGGTTTGGGCGCAGACTGGACAGGAGAGTACGTAATCCCTTACATCGTATGCCAGTGAGGACCACCAGAACTTACGGGCTAGAAGTTCGGTGGTTCGTGTAATGCCCGGATGTCCTGACCCTAAGGACGTGTGACGCCATTGCATTAGTTGGGGTCTAACAGCTGCTGGTACATAACTCTTCCCAGCTGGTGTCTCAGGAGGAGCCGGGTCTGAGGTTAGGGCTTCTTGTATGGCAGAGTGAACCTCTCACTGTACCGGTCCCATAATGCAAGAGGAAGGAAGAATGGGTGTAGGTCTGAGTTATTGGTCGGAAGGTCAAACTGGCGGGAGAGAGCATCAGCTTTTATGTTTATGTTTTTCTTTCCAGGGATGTAAGTAACATGAAAATGGAAGCGTGTGAAGAAGAGAGCCCAGTGGGCTTGTCTGGAGTTTAACCTCTTGGCCCCTCTGATATATTCCAGATTACGATGATCTGTTAGGACGAGAAAGGGATGTTGTGCGCCCTCCAACCAGTGGTGCCACTCCTCGAGAGCCAGCTTGATGGCGAGGAGTTCTCTGTTCCCCACATCGTAATTCCTCTCAGTGGAGGATAACTTCCTGGAGAAGAAGGCACAGGGATGTGATTTTGGAGGTGTTCCCACCCGCTGAGAGAGTATGGCTCCTACTCCAACTTCGGAGGCATCCACCTCCAGGGAGAAAGGAAAGGTCGGATCAGGTTGGCGAAGGACAGGAGATGAGGTGAAGAGGCGTTTCAAGGTGTTGAAAGCAGTCAGGGTGGTATCAGTCCATTGAAGGGTCCGGGTCTTTTGGCTGGTAAGGGCAGTGAGGGGAGCGGCAGTAGAACTGAAGTTCAGAATGAATGGGCAATAGAAGTCGGAGAACCCAATGAAACATTGGAGTTCCTTAACGGTGGTGGGTTTGGGCCAGTTACTGATGGCGGTGACTTTGTTCTCATCCATGCTGACCCCTCCAGGTGTCAGTACGAAACCGAGGAAGTTTACCGAGGTTACATGGAAGGTGCTCTTTTCAGTCTTCACATAAAGGTTAAGGTCAAGGAGCCGTTGAAGAACCTTTTGTACATGCTGTATGTTCCTCCAGGGAGTGGGAGTAAATCAGGATGTCATCAATGTAGACGATGAGAAAGCGGTTGATCAGATCCTGGAAAACCTTGTTCATAAAGGATTGGAAGACGGCGGGGGCATTAGTAAGGCCGCAGGGCATGACCAGGTATTCATAGTACCCTCATGCGGTGATAAATGCCATCTTCCATTCGTCACCTTCACGTATAAGGACAAGGTTATAAGCACTTCGCAGGTCGAGTTTTGTATAGATGTTGGCGCGGCCCACTTGTTCAAGGGTCGCTGGGATCAGAGGGAAACGGTTCTTGAATGTGACCTCATTCAGGGAACGGTAATCATTACATGGACGGAGACCACCGTCCTTTTTTCCAAAGAAGAAGCTGGACGCAGCCGGGGAAGAAGAAGGACGAATGAAACCGTTTGAGTGCTTCACCAATGTAGTTCTCATTTACATTTAAGTCATTTAGCAGACACTCTTATCCAGAGCGACTTACAGTTTTTTAGTGAGTGCATACATTTTCATACTGGCCCCCCGTGGGAATCGAACCCACAACCCTGGCGAATGCCATGCTATAATAATATAATAATAATATACCATTTAGCAGACGCTTTTATCCAAAGCGACTTACAGTCATGCGTGCATACATTTTTGTGTATGGGTGGTCCCGGGGATCGAACCCACTACCTTGGCGTTACAAGCGCCGTGCTCTACCAGTTGAGCTACAGAGGACCACATCTGAGCTACACGGGACACCATTGCCTCATTTTCCAGGATAGATAGGGGGTAAACACGGCCCTTCGGTGGGGACACTCCAGGAAATAAGTCAATAGCAAAGTCCCCTGGGCGATGTGGTGGCAGAGTGGAGGCCTTGATTTTGCTGAAGACATTGCTGTACTGGGCGTATTCAGATGGTATGGTGGGTGGCACTGCAGAGGCAGAGTCCTCAATGGTGGTGGCTCTGCAGGGTAGGCTGAGACAACTGGTGAAGCAGGTAGAAGACCAGGACAGTAGTTCACCTTGTCGCCACGAGATGGCAGGGTCGTGACGACAAAGCCAGGGGTGTCCGAGGATGAGTGGCTGTTTGGGGGATGAGAGTTCCATCAGTTGAATGGTTTCGGTGTGGAAGACTCCAATCTGGAGGATGACGCTCTGTGTCAGGTGCGTAATGAAGCCCGAGCCCAATGGCTGCCCGTCCAGGGCGTTAATCCTTAAGGGAGGGGTGACAGGTGTAAGATCAATGTCAAGCTCTTGTACAAGCTGATGATCGATAAAATTACCTGCTGCTCCCGAATCTATCAAGCCCTCTTCGTACTTAGTAACCCCCTTCACGGTTATCAACACTGGGATGGAGAATTGCTTCTGGGAGATATTTATAAATAAGGACACGCCTACCTGCATGGCAGCGGAGGGACCCTTCTCATCTCTCCATGGGGGGCGAACAGGGCAATGGCTGAGTAGATTATCTTTCCCCCCACAGTATAGGCAGAGCCCTTCTTGGATCCGCCTTTGACGTTCGATACACGGGAGAGGAGCATGGCCCAACTGCATGGGCTCTGGAAGACTCAGACGGGATGACGGAGTCATGGAAAGAGAAGGTTTCAGGTTCCTGGGTTCTTCGGCAGTCGGCGATGAGGTGGTCGATGGAGATGGACATACGAATGTATTGATTTAAATCCTGAAGGTCACCTCTACAGGCCAGCTCCGCCTGAAGGTTCCTGTTGAGCCCTCTTCGGTAGACGGTAAGTAAAGCAGCCTCACTCCATCCACTCCCTGCAGCCATGGTGCGGAACTCGAGGGCATACTCAGCAGCTGAATTGCATCCTTGTTGAAGTTCTATGAGGAGGTCTCCTATAGGACGACCGGAAGGAGAGTGATCGAATACCTCTTTGAAGAGAGTGTGGAAACGGGTCTCGGATCCGAGATCTGTGCTGTTGGCAGTCCATTTGGCGGTGGCCCAATCCAGGGCTTTGCCTGTGAGTAGAGACAACAAAATCCACCCTGCTCTTGTCGGTGGCGAAGTTAGTGGGGTTGTGTTCAATGTATTTGCTGCATTGCATCAGAAATCCCTGACATTTCCCAGGTGAACCGTCATATTTTCCAGGCATGGATATGAATGAAGGAGGGCTATGGGTTACGATACCTGGCATTGGAGGAGTAGGGACAGGCTGGCGGAGAAGATGGCAGATTTCCTCCATACGCTCCTCATGCTGGGTTAGGCGCCGCTGTAGCTCCGTTGAATCCATTCCGTTTTTGGGTGAGGTATTCTGTAATGAATATTCAGGGAGAAAAAGGTGTAGATTCACGTGCAGAGCGCGGCAGGTGTTTATTTCGCCTTTGCAGAATGCAGGAATCGTGGTCACAAGCAGGCAATAGTCATACACAGGTAGGCAAACAGGCAGGTGAATCAAAACTAGGACTGAAGGCTATAACTGGTTCTCACAAACGAGCTAGGAAAAGGCTTAGTAGAGTCAAAACGAACAATACCTCACAAGGCACAAACAGAATGAACTGAACTAAATAAGGAGCTGATGAGACCAGGTGAGTAACTAAAACAGGTGAAATCAATGACCAAAAAGGAAAGACAGGGCTACGTTCAAGAACACAAGGTGAACTAAGAAAATAAATACAGACCCTTACAGCTACAGAGGGGTAGATATTACATTCATTGCTAGGATTCAATGTCTGAATATACTTCACATTTATGATCAATAAGACACAGTACATTGCATATATAACCTGGATAATTCACAATGTTGTATATTTCCAATTGCATTGTAATCCTGAATTAAGTGAATTGCCCTTGGATTGCACTTTTTTATGTTCCAAAATGACAAAATACAAAAGATGCAATAACACACTGTCATTTTTCAAAATAAGAAAAGTATTATTATCTTTAACTGAGAGGGGACTGGGGGCAGGGCTGGAAAGGAGGAAGGGGTTGGGAGGAATTGTCAGGCAAAAAGTAGATGATTTCATCTCTACTTTAAAGGTCTGCTCCTCTAAACAAAGCCAGCCATTAGGCTTTAAAATCACAGAGGCCAGACTGGGACATAGACAAAAGACTGGGGGAGGCTTTGCATCTGCTTACACACACACACACACACACACACACACACACACACACACACACACACACACAAACACTGCTCACAGCCAATCAGTCGCTGGGAGCCCCAGTCGTCTCCAACAATAGGTTCCATCAGCTGAGAACAAAGTCACAGACTTAAGTGCTCCCAATAAGTGTGCAATTTCTGCCCCTGTGACTGCCCTGACACAATTGGTCTAATTTTCCTTCTTTGAAATTACTGATAAAAGACTTTTGTAATTGCTATGGAGACTGAAATTCTGTCATCAAGAGGGATGGAAGGATGAAAAGGAGGGAGGGAGGGAGGGAGGAAGGAGGTAGGGAGGGAGGGAGGGAGAGAGGAAGAGAGAGAAGGAGGGAGGGAGGAAGGAGGAGGTAGGGAGGGAGAGAAGGAAGAGAGAGAAGGAGGGAGGGAGGAAGGAAGGAAGTAGGTAGGGAGGGAGGGAGAGAGGAAGAGAGAGAAGGAGGGAGGGAGGGAGGGACGGAGGGAGGGAGGGAGGGAGGGATTGAGAGAAGGAAGAGAGAGAAGGAGGGAAGGAGGGAGGAAGGAGGTAGGGAGGGAGGGAGGGAGGGAGAGAGGAAGAGAGAGAAGGAGGGAGGGAGGGAGGGACGGAGGGAGGGAGGGAGGGAGGGATTGAGAGAAGGAAGAGAGAGAAGGAGGGAAGGAGGGAGGAAGGAGGTAGGGAGGGAGAGAAGGAAGAGAGAGAAGGAGGGAGGGAGGAAGGAAGGAAGGAGGTAGGGAGGGAGGGAGGGAGGGAGGGAGGGAGGGATGTGAAGTGATACAGCCTGGGGGTAAGAAGACGGAGTGTCAGTTTCTGGAAAATCCCAAATTAATGCTTGTCCTCTCCCGCTCCTCTCCCGCTCCTCTCCCTCTCTCTCCTGGCCCTTTGCTCCCACTGTGATTCTTATTAACTGAAGGTAATTCAGACTGACAATGTATTGGAAATCACTCAATCAGGAGGCCTAGGGAACATATTCAAAACATGAGGGGGGGCTGAGTCTATGGGAGAATTATCTCTGTCCTGAAGGCTAAGACAGACACACATGCGTTTGTGTGTGTGCGTGTGCGTGTGTGTGTGTGTGTGTGTGTGTGTGTGTGTGTGTGTGTGTGTGAAACAGTGGTCCTCCATGCCTATTAATTGAGGACAGTGTAAATAGACAGTGGGGTCTGATGCCTCTTCTTCGACCTATGTCCGCTGTAATCAACACTTACTTATCTGCTTGAGTGTGAGACGGAGAGACAGAAAGAAAGAGACAGATTAGAGAAGTAAAGGGAGAAAAAGTGTTAAGCCAATGCATCTCAGAAAGAGTGGTAGAGAAAGAGAGAGAGAGAGAGAGAGAGAGAGAGAGAGAGAGAGAGAGAGAGAGAGAGAGAGAGAGAGAGAGAGAGAGAGAGAGAGAGAGAGAGAGAGAGAGAGAGAGAGAACATTTCACCTACTTACTAGCCACAGCAGCAGTTGCCCTCTCAGTGACAGTGAATGGTGAGGTGGTGAGTTTTAAACACAGTCTCTGCCACTGTCTGGGTAAAACGGGCTAACAGCTTAATCCATACTTATTACAGCTTTATTGGTTCACTACAGAACTGGTAGAACCTGGCCAGGCAGAGAGAAAGAAAGAGAGAGAGAGAGAGAGAGAGGGAGAGAGAGTGTGGAAACCTACCAAAAAACTATTAGGCAACAACAAATTCAATC
Source organism: Coregonus lavaretus (assembly GCF_964263955.1). Classification (NCBI taxonomy): domain Eukaryota; kingdom Metazoa; phylum Chordata; class Actinopteri; order Salmoniformes; family Salmonidae; genus Coregonus; species Coregonus lavaretus. Next base: position 51,834 of record NW_028160861.1, read on the forward strand.
CCTTTTAGACAACTTCCTGGACAAAACGTTTCACTGTAATAGTGAAGGTGTAAACTTGGCAGTAGAAAACCTAAACAGTATATTTGACCTCTCAGCTTCCCCATCAAATCTGAAAATTTCAAACAGATAACCGAAAATTAACAACAATGTGTGATGAGTGATTTCAAAGGAGTCAGGCACAGGAGGGTAAATCACAGAATAACAGGATTTATTCTGGAACACAGAGTTATGCAGTAATGTGTCAAAACAACTCCAGTGCGCAAAACAGGCGCACTGGAACCAACACAGCACACAGGGAAATATCCTGGCGATTCAAAATACTAGGAGCTCCACCGAGCTTCTCTAACCTCACAATAAACAATCACACACAAAGACAAGGGGGCAGAGGGAACACTTATACAGGTACTGATGAGGGGATATGAACCAGGTGTGTGTAATGAACAAGACAAAACAAATTGAATGAAGATATGAGGAGCGGCAGTGGCCGAAGCCTGCCCGAACAAGGAGAGGAGGCAGCTTCGGAGGAAGTCGTGACACAATAACAAATGGTTTGATGAAGAATGCAAAAACCTAAGAAAGAAATTGAGAAACCTATCCAACTAAAATCATAGAGACCCAGAAAACCTGAGCCTACGCCTTCAATATGGTGAATCACTAAAACAATACAGAAATACACTACGGAAAAAAAAGGAACAGCACGTCAGAAATCAGCTCAATTGTAATTGAAGAATCCATAGACTCAAACCACTTCTGGGAAAATTGGAAAACAAACAACAACACGAAGAGCTATCTATCCAAAACGGAAATGTATGAGTAAACCACTTCTCCAATCTTTTTGTCCGTATAACAAAGAACAAACAGCAAAAGCATATAGATGATCAAATACAATTCTTAGAATCAACTATTAAAGACTACCAGAACCCACTGGATTCTCGAATTACATTGAATGAACTACAGGACAAAATACAAACCATCCAACCCAAAAAGTCCTGTGGTGTTGATGGTATCCTCAATGAAATTATAAAATATACAGACCAAAAATTCCAAGTGCCTATACTTAAACTCTTTAACATCATCCTTAGCTCTGGCATCTTCCACAATATTTGGAACCAAGGACTGATCACCCCAATCCACAAAAGTGGAGACAAATTTGACCCCAATAACTACCGTGGGATATGCATCAACAGCAACCTTGGGGAAATCCTCTGCATTATCATTAACAGCAGACTCGTACATTTCCTCAGTGAAAACAATGTACTGAGCAAATGTCAAATTGGCTTTTTACCAAATTACCGTATGACAGACCACGTATTCACCCTGCACACCCTAATTGACAAACAAACAAACCAAAACAAAGGCAAAGTCTTCTCATGCTTTGTTGATTTCAAAAAAGCTTCTGACTCAATTTGGCATGAGGGTCTGCTATACAAATTGATGGAAAGTGGTGTTGGGGGAAAAACATACAACATTATCAAATCTATGTACACAAACAACAAGTGTGCGGTAAAAATTTGAAAAAAAACCCACACATTTCTTTCCAGAAGGCCGTGGGGTGAGACAGGGATGCAGCTTAAGCTCCACCCTCTTACAATTACATTTTAGTCATTTAGCAGACGCTCTTATCCAGAGTGACTTACAGTTAGTGAGTGCATACATTTTTCAAACTGGCCCCCCGTGGGAATCGAACCCGCAACCCTGGCGTTGCAAACGCCATGCTCTACCAACTAAGCTACACATATATATCAACGAATTGGTGAGGGCACTAGAACTGTCTGCAGCACCCGGCCTCACCCTACTAGAATCTGAAGTCAAATGTCTACTGTTTGCTGATGATCTGGTGCTTCTGTCCCCAGCCAAGGAGGGCCAACAGCAGCACCTAGATATTCTGCACAGATGCTGTCAGACCTGGGCCCTGACAGTAGCTCAGTAAGACAAAAATAATGGTGTTCCAAAAAAGGTCCAGTTGTCAGGACCACGTATACAAATTCCATCTAGACACCGTTGCCCTAGAGCACACAAAGAACTATACATACCTCGGCCTAAACATCAGCGCCACAGGTAACTTCCACAAAGCTGTGAACGATCTGAGAGACAAGGCAAGAAGGGCCTTCTATGCCATCAAAAGGAACATCAAATTTGACATACCAATTAGGATCTGGCTAAAAATACTTGAATCAGTTATAGAACGCATTGCCCTTTATGGTTGTGAGGACTGGGTTACGCTCACCAACCAAGAATTCACAAAATGGGACAAACACAAAATTGAGACTCTGCATGCAGAATTCTGCAAAAACATCCTCTGTGTACAACGTAAAACACCAAATAATGCATGCAGAGCAGAATTAGGCCAATACCCGCTAATTATAAAAATCCAGAAAAGAGCCGTTCAATTCTACAGCCACCTAAAAGGAAGCGATTCCCAAACCTTCCATAACAAAGCCATCACCTACAGAGAGATTAACCTGGAGAAGAGCCCCCTAAGCAAGCTGGTCCTGGGGCTCTATTCACAAACACAAACAGACCCCACAGAGCCCCAGGACAGCAACACAATTAGACCCAACCAAATCATGAGAAAACAAAAAGAGAATTACTTGACACATTGGAAAGAACAAACAAAAAACAGAGCAAACTAGAATGCTATTTGGCCCTAAACAGAGAGTACACAGCGGCAGAATACCTGACCACTGTGACTGACCCACAATTAAGGAAATATTTTACTATGTACAGACTCAGTGAGCATAGCCTTGCTATTGAGAAAGGCCGCCGTAGGCAGACCTGGCTCTCAAGAGAAGACAGGCTATGTGCACACTGCCCACAAAATGAGGTGGAAACTGAGCTGCACTTCCTAACCTCCTGCCAAATGTATGACCATATTAGAGACACCTATTTCCCTCAGAGAACACAGATCCACAAAGAATTCGAAAAACAAACCCAATTTTGATAAAATCCCATATCACAGTGTGCCATCACAGCAGCAAGATTTGTGACCTGTTGCCACAAGAAAAGGGCAACCAGTGAAGAACAAACACCATTGTAAATACAACCCATATTTATGTTTATTTATTTTCACTTTTGTACTTTAACTATTTGCACATAGTTACAACACTGTACATAGCCATAATATGACATTTTAAATATCTCTATTCCTTTGGAACTTTTGTAAATGTAATGTTTACTGTTAATTTTTTTTCTTTGTTTAACTTTCGTATATGATTTATTTCACTTGCTTTGGCAATGTAAATGTTTCCCATGCCAATAAAGCCCTTGGAATTAAATTAATAGAGTGAGCGAGAGAGCAAGAGAGAGAGAGAGAGAGAGAGAGAGAGAGAGAGAGAGAGAGAGAGAGAGAGAGAGAGAGAGAGAGAGAGATTAAGATAAAGCATCAATGCTTTGGATGCTGATAGCCTCAACCTCTCCCTTGGTTAAGTCCTCATTGAGGAATCCAATTCTGGGTGTGTGATTGACGTGGATTGGATCCACAGGAATCAGGGGAACTATTTTAGGGCTCCAATAAAGCCTAATGGATTTGTCCCTGGTCTTGGTCAGACACTCTAACTTTCCCTGAACTTGACTGTTTGTCTGTAATTAGTCTCTGGCTTGCAGCGGGCGGTCGTGGAAATGGAGGGAGAGAGAGGAATGAAGGAAGCAGAGGAGAGTGAAGGAGGGTGGAGGAGTAACGGTGAGCATGTGAATGAGAGAGAAGAGGTGATTAAGGAGGAGAGGATGGAAAGGAGATGAACATTGTGTCTCTGGTACAAGATAATCCAACGGATGCGAGAGAGAATGATGAATGGTTTGAGAAATGGTTAAAGTATTCACAACTAAAATTGAAGGGAGGAAACTAGAGAGAGACAGAGAAAAGAAAGTGTCTATTGGCAGGTGTTTCTGAGAGATTAGGTCCACACTACTACACTAAAAATACTGAAATATCTCTGGTGGAAACCAGGCCTTGGGAAGCTTTTGTGTAATACTCAGCTTTGCACTAAAACATCTGAAGTGGGTTACGGTCATTAGAAAAGAGACTTTTGGATTTTGGATCAGTTTCCCCCCGTTGACGAGCAGTATGTTAGGAGTGGATGTGAGTGAACAGAGAACCCCTCTCTTAGCCCGGTTCAAGCTTTTCATCCCTACTCTCTAACCTGTTATTAGGTAATTGTGGTGTGTGTGTGCGTGCGTGCGTGCGTGCGTGTGTGTGTGGATGGATGGATCATAGGGTCCATTTGGATTCCTCTTGTCTGTCTGGATGACACTGGGAATTATTGTTACTCAATTATTAATCTCACGGTGGATCTGAGGCTCTCAACACTACTGATTCAGGGCTCTGAACAGGGGGGAGGGAGAGAAACAGAAAGAAACAGAAAGATGAAGAGAGACAAGAGGTTCATTGGTTGGTTAAACCCAGAGCTCTTGTCATACAACAAATGAATTCAAAATCTAACTTTATTTGTCACATGCGCCGGATACAACAGGTGTAGACTGTACTGTGAAATGCTTATTTACTAGTTAAAAATAAGAATATAGCACAAGAGGAATACAAAACATAAGAATGGAGCTATATACAGGGAGTACCAGTACCAGATCAATGTGCAGGTGTACGAGGTAGTTGAGGTAGATATTCGGTGCATTTGGAAAGTATTCAGAACCCTCGACTTTTTCCACATTTTGTTACATTACAGCCTTGGATTAAAAACATTTTTTCCTCATCAATCTACACACAATACCCAATAATGACAAAGCAAAAACAGGTTTTTAGAAATGTTGGCAAGTGTATAAAAAGAAAAAATTGAATATCACATATACATAAGTATTCAGACCCTTTCCTGAGTACTTAGTTGAAGTACCTTTGGCAGAGATTACAGCCTCAAGTCTTCTTGGGTATGACGCTACAAGTTTCTCCCATTCTTCTCTGCAGATCCTCTCAAGGTCTGTCAGTTTAGATGGGGAGTGTCGCTGCACAGCTATTTTCAGGTCTCTCCAGAGAGGTTCGATCGGGTTCAAGTCCGGCCTTTGGTTGGGCCACAAGGACATTCAGAGACTTGTCCTGAAGCCACTCCTGTATTGTCTTGACTGTGTGCTTAGGGTCATTGTCCTGTAGGAAGGTGAACCTTCACCCCAGTCTGAGGTCCTGAGCGCTCTGGAGCAGGTTTTCATCAAGGATCTCTTTGTATTTTGCTCCGTTAATCTCTCCCTCGATCCTGACTAGTCTTCCCTTCCCTGCTGCTGAAAAACATCGCACAGCATGATGTTGCCACCACCATGCTTCACCGTAGGGATGGTACCAGGTTTCTTCCAGACATGACGCTTGACATTCAGGCCATAGAATTCAATCTTGGTTTCATCAGACCAGAGAATCTTGTTTCTCATGGTCTGAGAGTCCTTTAGGTGACTTTTGGCAAACTCCAAGCAGGCTGTCATGTGCCTTTTACTGAGGAGTGGCTTCCGTCTGACCATTCTACCATAAAGGCCTGATTGGTGGAGTGCTGCAGAAATGGTTGTCCTTCTGGAAGCTTCTCCCATCTCCACAGAGGAACTCTGGAGCTCTGTCAGAGTGACCATCAGGTTCTTGGTCACCTCCCTGACCAAGGCCCTTGTCCCCTGATTGCTCAGTTTGGCCGGGCAGCCAGCTCTAGAAAGAGTCTTGGTGGTTCCAAACATCTTCCATTTAAAAATGATGGAGGCCACTGTGTTCTTGGGGACCTTCAATGCTGCATACATTTTCTGGTACCCTTCCACAGATATCCTCCTCGACACAATCCTGCCCTTGAGCTCTACGGACAATTCCTTCGACCTCATGGCTTGGTTTTTGCTCTGACACGCACTGTCAACTTTGGGACCTTGTATAGACAGGTTTGTGCCTTTCCAAATAATGTCCAATCAATTGAATTTACCATATGTGGACTCAAGGATGGACTCAAGGATGATCAATGGAAACAGGATGCACCTGAGCTAAATTTCGAGCCTCATAGCAAAGGGTCTGAATACTTACGTAAATAAGGTATTTCTGTTTTTGTCATTATGGGGTATTGTGTGTAGATTTTTTTATGAAAAAAAAATCCATTTTAGAATAAGGCTGTAACGTAACAAAATGTAGAAAAAGTAAAGGGGTCTGAATACTTTCCGAATGCACTGTATGTACACAGGGTTGCGGAATAACTGATTACTGTAACTGTAACTGTAATCAGTAATCGGTTACATTACAAGCAAAAATATTGTAGTCAGATTACAGATACTTTTGCAAAACTAGATGATTACTTCTTGAATTAAATAAAAATTCTGAAAGGATTTTTGCGGCGAATAAATCATTATGACGTTCTGTTTTCTCAATGACATTCACATCTGCATTGAAAAAAGGGCACGAGTTTAAGTTTGTTTCACCTGAGTGAGTCTGACCACAAGTCAGAGACCACTATGATGACACACCAAATGCGATTGGGAAAGTAATCAGATTATGTTACTGAGTTTGGGTAATCCAAAAGTTACGTTTCTGATTACAATTTTGGACAAGTAACTAGTAACTGTAACTGATTACATTTAGAAAGTAACCATGCCAACGCTGTATGTCCAGGTGAAGAGTAAAGGTTATATAAACTTGGAATAATATTGGAAAATAATATTGGAAAATAATGTCGGAATGTGGGCTGTGTTGTGCGCTGTTATAATGTGTATCAACTGTAGCTAGCATGCCAGAATGGTTCATTGTGGCTGGTGCCTGCCGTTATCTGTGTGTGTGTGTGTGTGTGCGCGCGTGTGTGTGTGTGTGTGTGTGTGTGTGTGTGTCTGTGTGTGTATGCATGTGTGTGAGTGTGCAATGTGTGTGTTAATAGATCAGCACTGTGTGACTGTGGACAGGTTTCTCTCCTGTGATAATAACCATCACGTAGAGCAAAGGGGGGGCAAAGTACGCCCCGCGGGACATTTTTTAAATGTATTAAATATTATTATATTTGAGTTACGATTTTTGGCCTAAAATTGCTCATTCAATGATATACAAACAACCTCCAATAGATGGCGCTGTAGCCTGGCAGCACGCTCTGTATTTGGGCCTACAGTCAGATTCAGAATGCGCTCAAGTCATCATAGCCACTTCATTGCTTGACTACTTTTGACATGAAAAATGAGTGCTGCGAAAATGAGAAAAGTGGACTCTGAATGTCGTGTGTTTAAAAAAGAATGGTCAGCAAAATACTTTTTCTGTAATATTGGACATAAGGCGGTATGTCTGATATGTCAAGAAAGTGTTGCCGTTTTCAAGGAATATAATCTCAATTGTCATTTTTTTTCAAGCTAACTAAGCAGATGACTTCGATCTTTTTTCTATAGCACTGGATGAGAGTACTGACATCAGAGACACCGCTCAACTTTACATTTTTGTCAGAGGAATAAATGAGAACTTTGAAATAACAGAGGAACGTCTTGCGATGGAATCAATGATGGGAACAACCAGGGGCTCTGACTTATATGACAGGGTGTCTGCCTGCTTGGAAACAATGAATCTACCGTGGAGCAAACTGACAAACGTCACAAAAGATGGATCACCAAATCTAACCGGTAAAAACATTGGCCTACTAAAAAGATTACAAGACAAGTAAAAGAAGAAAGCCCTAACTCAGAGGAATTCTTCATCAGGAAGCCCTGTGTGTTAAAGCTGGAAAATGTTGTCAAAGTGGTTGTAAAACTTGTCAACTTTATACGGGCAAGGGGGCTTAACCATCGTCAGTTCATTCAGCTGCTCAATGACACAGAGGCAGAGCACCAGGACTTGTGCGCTGTCTAAGCCTGGGAAAAGTATTTTGCCGTGTGTGGGAACTGAGAGGGGAGATGAGTATGTTCCTTGATACGGTTGGTAAAGCTGATGACCTCTCTGAGTTGAAAGACACAGACTGGCTGGGCAACTTTGCTTTCGGTGTGGACATATTGGTGCATCTGAACGATCTAAATGTGAACCTGCAGGGAAATTGTGTTTTTGTCCATGAACTGTATTCCAATGTGAAAGCATTCAAGGCCAAACTTATGTTGTTCTCCAGACAAATGAGCAGCCAGTCTTTCGCTCATTTTCCGACACTGGCCGCACTGAGTGCGCCCACATCGCAGTGACGCACTGAGACATACAGTAGCACTTTGATCGACCTGCATGCTGAGTTTTCCCGCCACTTCTCAGACTTCACCAAGATTGAGACTGAGCTGGGGCTTGTATCATGCCCCCTGTCTTTCGACAGTGAAAAAGCACCACCAGACACACAAACTGGCGCCGACGAAGATGGCGGCCTCGCGACTAGCTCTTAGGAAACTTTGCAGTATTTTGTTTTTTATATATTATTTTTTACATTATCAGCTCAGAAAGTGTTTTGCATCATTACATACAGCAGGGAAAAACTATTGGATATCAGAGCAGCGGTAACTCACCAGCATTACGACCAGGAATACGACTTTCCCGAAGCAGATCCTTTGTTTGCTCTCCCCAGGGCAACTGAACTGAATCCAGCAGCTGACCCAAAACATCGCCGGCGGACTTACGAGGCGCGCACACCACCCACCGCTTCCAAGTATTCTACTCGCTAATGTTCAATCTTTAGTTAACAAAGTTGACGAACTACGGGCAAGGATTTCTTTCCAGAGAGACATCAAGGCCTGTATCATACTCTGTTTCACGGAAACATGGCTCTCTTGGGATATTCTGTCGGAATCGGTCCAGCCAGATGGGTTCTCAGTTCATCGCGCAGACAGGAATAAATATCTCTCCGGGAAGCAGAAGGGCGGAGGTGTGTCTTTCATGATTAACATCTCGTGGTGTAATTGTAGTAACATAGAGGAACTCAAGTCCTTCTGTTCACCCGACCTAGAATATCTCACAATCAAATGCTGACCATATTATCTCCCAAGAGAATTTTCTTCGGTTATAGTAACGGCCATGTATATCCCCCCTCAAGCCGATACCACGATGGCCCTCAAAGAACTTCACTGGACCTTATGCAAACTGGAAACCACATATCCTGAAGCTGCATTTATTGTAGCCAGGGATTTTAACAAAGCAAATTTGAGGACGAGGCTGCCGAAGTTCTATCAACATATCGACTGTTGTACTCGCGCTGCTAAAATTCTCGACCATTGCTATTCAAACTTCCGGGATGGTTATAAGGCCCTCCCCCGCCCTTCTTTCGGCAAATCTGACCACAACTCCATTTTGCTTCTCCCTTCCTATAGGCAGAAACTCAAAGAGGAAGTACCCGTGCTAAGGACTATTCAACGCTGGTCTGACCAATCGGAATCCACGCTTTAAGATTGTTTTGATCACACACACACACACACACACACACACACACACACACACACACACACACACACACACACACACACACACACACCTATCATTTCCCCTGCAGGATAGAAAAGGGGCGGGCTCATGGCAGGAAGCTGTGCAGTTGATTGACAGGTTAATCATCTATGTGTTGAACGTCCTCGATGACCTTGACTGTACAGTATTACAACAACCAATTGTAGAGGAGACAGATACAGAAATAACACTGGAAGAAGCATGAAGACCAATGAAAAAACACAATATAAACTAGATATTACAGCTGCTGTAACTGTAAATCAGCATTCTCTGTTTATCTATTTCCCATTTCTCTCTATCCACTCTAAGCCATCCATCCTAAGCCCCTCCCACCTCCCTTCCTTCTCTTTCCATCCCACCCTCCCTCCCTCCCTCCCTCCCTCCCACTTCCTGGTTTATAGTATCAGGGGTTAGTTTGTTGACCTCATCACCTCCTCCTGACTCCTGAGGGGTGGGACCCTGGCCTGCTCCACCCTGACAGCTACTCAATAACACCTCTACCCTCCAACCACTGGCCCAGGATCAGATACTGCCTTATCCCCTTAATGGTTAAGGTTAGGACTGGGGGCAGGGAAATCTGATTCTAGATCTGTGGTTAGGGATGACTTTTACAGCAGGCATTTTCTAAAAGATAGACAGACAGGAGAGCCAGGGGGCAGTGTGGGTCCAACCTGGATACTGCTGGATACTGCCGCTATACATGTGTCTGTGTATGTGTATGTGTGTGTGTGTACAAGTATTTGCAACATACGTGTGTGTGCGCACGTGTGTCTACATGTCTGTCTATGTCTGTACTGGGACTAGGGGTGAGAGAGATGTCATGATCCGTTTGTGTTGCAGCAACCCCGTGGTCTCCAGGACTAATAGCTGGGTCTGTGGGGTCTATAGGGTGGAAACACATGCCAATATCCATTGGCAGCTTAATCAAGCCACTTAGATACCATCTGTAAACAAAACCCAGTGGGCTTGTGGAGCACGGAACGAGGAATGGGGCTCACTCTGTAAATGTTTCATCTGTTTTACAAAGCGTAATACGCTTGCTGTTTGTTGATTTGTATCTAGTTTTATTTCTATAAACTCATTAAAAGGTATAAAACGTAGTTAGCTGTGGGAAGCTTAGCTCCGTGTGTACTACCCAACCCATTGATTTCCCCAATCATATATTTTCAGATCATTTCTCATATTGAGATGCACCCTGTCTCCCTCCTGTAGCCACCATGGCTATCTACTCCTGATTCATAATCTATATGTGGTAGGTGGCTGTCGCCTATCGATTCCCCAACCACCTGACAGACTTCCCACATTCTTTCCACAAATCCAGTGTTTACAAATCACTGCATATCATAAAATAAATGGGGAAAGGAAACCATTTTACATTATTGAGATGTCCTCTGCAACCGCCACCGTACTCTCCCCTCCAGCTCCTGATTCATAATCTATATAGAGGCCTGGGAGACTGCCGTCTATCGATTTACCGCCCAGCGTAATCCAGACCTGTATCCGCTGGTTGTTAGACAGGCCTGAGAATACAAACTGGGTTTCTAATACAACCCAGAGGTAATGGAGTTTAAACTGGGGGGTTTCCACTACAACCCAGAGAGGGTCTGCTGCTAATCCAGGGAAGGGTTTGGGAGGAAAACCTTTTCACTTAACAACATGATCTTACAGAGAAAATCGTTGTAACAATGGAAGGATATACAGTTGAAGTCGGAAGTTTACATACACTTAGGTTGGAGTCATTAAAACTAGTTTTTCAACCACTCCACACAATTCTTGGTTACAAACTAAAGTTTTGGCAAGTCGGTTAGGACATCTACTTTGTGCATGACACAAGCAATTTTTCCAACAATTGTTTACGGACAGATTATTTCACTTATAATTCACTGTATCACAATTCCAGTGGGTCAGAAGTTTACATACACTAAGTTGACTGTGCCTTTAAACAGCTTGGAAAATTCCAGAAAATGATGTAATGGCTTTAGAAGCTTCTGATAGGCTAATTGACATAATTTGACTCAATTGGAGGTGTACCTGTGGATGTATTTCAAGGGCTACCTTCAAACTCAGTGCCTCTTTGCTTGACATCATTGGAAAATCAAAAGAAATCAGCCAAGACCTCAGAAAAGAAATTGTAGACCTCCACAAGTCTGGTTCATCCTTGGGAGCAATTTCCAAATGTCTGAAGGTACCACGTTCATCTGTACAAACAATAGTACGCAAGTATAAACACCATGGGACCACACAGCTGTCATACCGCTCAGGAAGGAGACACGTTCTGTCTCCTAAAGATGAACGTACCTTGGTGCGAAAAGTGCAAATCAATCCCAGAACCACAGCAAAGGACCTTGTGAAGATGCTGGAGGAAATAGGTATATCCACAGTAAAACGAGTCCTATATCGACATAACCTGAAAGGCCGCTCAGCAAGGAAGAAGCCACTGCTCCAAAACCGCCATAAAAAAGCCAGACTACGGTTTGCAACTGCACAAAGATCGTACTTTTTAGAGAAATGTCCTCTGGTCTGATGAAACTAAAATAGAACTGTTTGGCCATAATGATCATAGTTAAAGGTGTTGCTTGCAAGCCGAAGAACACCATCCCATCCGTGAAGCACGGGGGTGGCAGCATCATGCTGTGGGGGTGCTTTGCTGCAGGAGGGACTGGTGCACTTCACAAAATAGATGGCATCATGAGGATATATTATGTGGATATATTGAAGCAACATCTCAAGACATCAGTCAGGATGTTAAAGCTTGGTCGCAAATGGGTCTTCCAAATGGACAATGACCCCAAGCATACTCACAAAGTTGTGGCAAAATAGCTTAAGGACAACAAAGTCAAGGTATTGGAGTGGCCATCACAAAGCCCTGACCTCAATCCTATAGAACATTTGTGGGCAGAACTGAAAAAGCGTGTGCGAGCAAGGAGGCCTACAAATCTGATTCAGTTACACCAGCTCTGTCAGGAGTAATGGGCCAAAATTCACCAAACTTATTGTGGGAAGCTTGTGGAAGGCTACCCGAAATGTTTGACCCAAGTTAAACAATTTAAAGGCAATGCTACAAAATACTAATTGAGTGTATGTAAACTTCTGACCCACTGGGAATGTGATGAAAGAAATAAAAACTGAAATAGATAATTCTCTCTCCTAATATTCTGACATTTCACATTCTTAAAATAAAGTGGTGATCCTAACTGACCTAAAACAGGGAATTTTTACTAGGATTAAATGTCAGGAATTGTGAAAAAACTGAGTTTAAATGTATTTGGCTAAGGTGTATGTAAACTTCTGACTTCAACTGTATGTAAGAATTCTGTGCGTTTTTGGATGTGCTACTTCTTGTTACTGTATGAACATTAAACATAAAAAAGTATATTATTTTCTATTCTATTCCATTAATTGTGGTATAGTATAGTATAGTTTCTGTACTGTAGTTCATGTTTTATGGACTCCAGGAACAGACTGATTGCTGTACTGTCACAATGACTTTACATTCAATAGTACAGCACTGTTATGGTCTTATAATTGAGTGACACATTGGACAGTCTCATCCTTCCACACATGGTGCTAATCATGGGAAATACTAGAACAATAGATACTGTTATCGTATGCTCCTGATACATTTATAAAATTGTACAGGAAATTATCATGTTACTGAATGTATCTAGAGTATTTTCAGATTTTGTTATCAAGAAATGCGGCAAAAAGTACAGTAAATGTAAAATGCACATAACATCAACTGTGTAATGTTTGGATTCAGTTGTGTGTACAGGTGAATGTGATTTAACAGTTGCTCTTATTCTACCTCATTAAGTTCTATCTGTCCATCATTTTCATATAATAATGATGTTAATACTTTTCATTCTATTGAGCACAATTAATGCTTTATTCCTCCGTTCTCTATCAGGGATCATTATGACCAACATTGTCTCTTTTGTCATGTTAAAAAATATCTATGCAGTGGTGCTACAATTGCGATTAGGAAGTTTTTGTTCGGCAATATCCGAATGTGAAACGTTGAATTATACGTAACAGAAGGTACATAAAAGGTGAACACGGGTCTCATTGTCATAAAAGCAGGGTACGACCATCAGGAAGACAAACGGCGGAGGGGGTCGAAGAGGAGTACTTATCTCAATCACCAATAGACCATCAGCACACAGACGGACCACTGACCTTCATTAGCCTGGACTGATAATGAGCTGACCTTAGCTAATAAAGCAGGGAGAAATATAACACCAGTGTGTGGGTTGGTAACAAAAGGTGGGACTGATGCACGACCCTGATTGTCCACTCGTCCCGTGTTTCTGAATATTGGAGACTGGTTAAGATGGATGAATGAACAGACATTGACAGATTGTGACTTTATTGTAGATAATAGTTTTAATCTTGTTTTAGTATGATATAAAAAATGAAAACTCCAGCACACTTGTTTTATTGTTATATAGAATGTTTTCCCCATGCACCTGGTAGTATGTAAGACGTGCCAGTTTACTATTTAACCGTTTAACTATGATAGCATAATTAAAAAACAAACTTTCTTTGATTTACTCCTTCTTGGGGAATGTTATTTCACAAAAACACATTTAGAAGGTGTTATCACTATTGTTTTTTTTCTGAAATAGCTCTATCTTCCCCGTGGTCTACAGCTGTGTATGCAGAGTCACATCTCAGCCTCCCCCAGGTACACACATGATGAAGTTAATGTGAAGGAAGGATGACTTAACCTTTCACAGAGAATAAAATACAATGAACTAAAGATAGAGAGAGTAGCCAGAGAGACTGTCAATACCCTGCAAGTACTGACTAAGAACAGGACATGAGGAACAAGGCATTGTCTCCACTGTAAATGTTTTTCATATAACGTAGGTTGTCCTTGTAACTTTGATTGTTTTCTTATGAATAAAGCAAGCCTCAGTGATATACATTTTAACCCGGACAAAAGGGATTTGGACAAAAGTGTAAAAATGGGATTGGATATGGTGATATATTAATATCAGGTGTAAACAGAGTGATAAGCCTATAGTTTGACTAAAGAATGAATAACCATAGTACTGTGTCTACTGTGTTTCACTGCAGTGCACTCACATATTCCTTAGTTTTACTGACACTGTATCAGTTGTATTGACAAAGCCTTAAATATTTCATGTGAGCTCTTCATTGAAATATCATAAAGTAAACTCATCCAGAGATGGAGTACTCTATTTCATCAGTACAGGGAAACATATAATGACGGATAGCACTCGAAGACTCCAGCCCTTAATTAGCTGAATAAAAGTACCAGAGCTGTATTTTCACCAATACAATTCCATAGGAAAGGTAATCTGCTCTGGCCCTGGCCTGAAAACAATTATGTGAAATTGCTGCTTTCTCGTCTTTGATTTGCCTGTCTCCCCCATTTTCATCTCGATAAAATCCAGAGTCATTTGAGCAAATACAATTATATTTACCCCCATCGTTCTGTTACAAGCTACCAAGATTACAGGCTTCAGGAAAAATCAATAGAATATACCAGTTTAGATGGACAGTACCAGTCAAAAGTTTGGACACACCTACTCATTCCATGGTTTTTCTTTATTTTTTTACTATTTTCTACATTGTAGAATAATAGTGAAGACATCAACATGATGAAATAACACATATGGAATCATGTAGTAACCAAAAAAGTGTTATACATTAAACAAATCAAAATATATTTTATATTTGAGATTCTTCAAATAGCCACCCTTTGCCTTGATGACAGCTTTGCACACTCTTGGCATTCTCTCAACCATTTTCAACTGGAATGCTTTTCCAAAAGTCTTGAAGGAGTTCCCACATATGCTGAGCACTTGTTGGCTGATTTACCTTCACTCTGCGGTCCGACTCATCCCAAACCATCTCATTTGGGTTGAGGTCGGGGGATTGTGGAGGCCAGGTCATCTAATGCAGCACTCCATCACTCTCCTTCTTGGAAAAAATAGCCCTTACACAGCCTGGAGGTGTGTTGGGTCATTGTCCTGTTGAAAAACAAATGATTGTCCCACTAAGCCCAAACCAGATGGGATGGCATATCGCTACTGAATGCTGTGGTAGCCATGCTGGTTAAGTATGCCTTGAATTCTAAATAAATCACAGACAGTGTCACCAGCAAAGCACCCCCACACCATTACACCTCCTCCTCGTGCTTTACGGTGGGAACTACACATGCGGAGATCATCCGTTCACCCACTCTGCATCTCACAAAGCCACGGCGGTTGGAACCAAAAATATCCAATTTGGACTCCAGACCAAAGGAGACATTTCCACCGGTCTAATGTCCATTGCTCGTGTTTCTTGGCCCAAGCAAATCTCTTCTTCTTATTGGTGTCCTTTAGTAGTGGTTTCTTTGAAGCAATTCGACCATGAAGGCCTGATTCACACAGTCTCCTCTGAACAGTTGATGTTGAGATGTGTCTGTTACTTGAACTCTGTGAAGCATTTATTTGGACTGCAATTTCTGAGGTTGGTAACTCTAATGAACTTATCCTCTGCAGCAGAGGTAACTCTGGGTCTTCCATTCCTGTGGCGGTCCTCATGAGAGCCAGTTTCATCATAGCACTTGATGGTTTTTGCGACTGCACTTGAAGATGGGATGGCGTATCAACACCATAGTGCCCTAAAAGCTCATCACTAAGCTAAGGACCCTGGGACTAAACACCGCCCTCTGCAACTGGATACTGGACTTCCTGACGGACCGCCCCCAGGTGGTAAGGGTAGGTAACAACACATCTGCCACGCTGATCCTTAACACGGGGGCCCCTCAGGGGTGCGTGTTCAGTCCCCTCCTGTACTCCCTGTTCCTCCATGACTGCATGGCCAGGCACGAGTCCAACACCATCATTAAGTTTGCCGACGACACAACAGTGGTAGGCCTGATCACCGACAACAATGAGACAGCCTATAGGGAGGAGGTCAGAGACCTGGCCGTGTGGTGCCAGGATAACAACCTCTCCCTCAACGTGATCAAGACAAAGGAGATGATTGTGGACTACAGGTAAAAAAAAAGAGGACTGAGCACGCCCCCATTCTCATCGACGGGGCTGTAGTGGAACAGGTTGAGAGCTTCAAGTTCCTTGGTGTCCACATTACCAACAAAATCTCATGGTCAAAACACACCAAGACAGTCGTGAAGAGGGCACGACAAAGCCCCCTCAGAAGACTGAAAAGATTTGGCATGGGTCCTCAACAACTGCATTGTTGGTTAATGGCCTGTAAATAAGCATTTCACTGTAATGTCTACACCTGTTGTATTCGGCGCATGTGGCAAATATAATTGTATTTTATTTTATTTTAAACTTTCAAAGTTCTTGAAATCTTCCGTATTGACTAACCTTCATTTCTTAAAGTAATGATGGTCTGTTGTTTTATTTGCTTATTTGAGCTGTTCTTGCCATAATATGGACTTGGTATTTTACCAAATAGGGCTATCTTCTGTATACCACCCTTACCTTGTCACAACACAACTGATTGGCTCAAACACATTAAGAAGGAAAGAAATTCCACAAATTAACTTTTAAGAAGGCACACCTGTTAATTGAAATGCATTCCAGGTGACTACCTCAAGAAGCTGGTTGAGAGAATGCCAAGAGTGTGCAAAGCTGTCATCAAGGCAAAGGGTGGCTATTGGAAGAATCTGAAATATAAAATATATTTTGATTTGTTTAACACTTTTTTGGTTACTACATGATTCCAAATGTGTTATTTCATAATTTTGATGTCTTCACTATTATTCTACAATGTAGAAAATAGTAAAACATAGTAAAAAACCCTTGAATGAGTAGGTGTGTCCAAACTTTTGACTGGTAGTGTATGTTCTACTAGAAGAAGACTGACTTTCTCTCTCTCTCTCTCTCTCTCTCTCTCTCTCTCTCTCTCTCTCTCTCGCTCTCTCTCTCTCTCTCTCTCTCTCTCTCTCTCTCTCTCTCTCTCTCTCTCTCTCTCTCTCTCTCTCTCTCTCTCTGAGACTCAGTACTTCAACTCCATGTTGTGGTGATAGGTTGGTTGGATGTTTATAAACTACTTGTGCTTGCGAGACAGAGCTATGGTCGTCTTGTCCGAGACGCTAGCCTTTTCCCATCTGACTACGCTCCAGCGCATCCTACAAAGTTCAGAGCGAAGAGGTGTCCTGACCTCTCCGGATGATTTGGAGGACTGAAATACCACTTTCATGTATTATTAATCCACACACATGCATGGACACACACACAACACATACACACACACGGACACACACACGGACACGGACACACACATGGACACACACACACACAGTCGGCCAAGGGGAATGGATAGTGAGGCAAAGACAAGGCAGGCTGTCATACCTGACTGGCTAATGCAAAGAAGTGGCCCTCTCTACCAGGGGAATCCAGCCCCATTACAGTCCTGCTGTAGAGGTGGCCTAATGTCCGTCTCTAACACCCTGGATCATAACAGCAGAACAAACAAAATACTGTTGAATCAGGACTGTCCTCAGACAGACAAGAGACGTGTCATCTCAAGAGGTTTATTCTACCCACACGTCTCAATAAATACATTAAAGTAGGGTAATTGCATTTTCACTTCCAAGTTCTCTGCATCATGTATAGGTGGAGATGAGATTTTTCATTGTTTGTAAATTAAAAGGTAAAATCAGTTTTTAATGTTGACTTATGTAATGTGCAAATATAGGCCCATTGTTGCAAAGGGACAGCTAGAGATAGGTTAGCATGTTGCTACCTAAAATGGTTCATCTGTCCCCTTTGTCTCCTTTGTGTGTGTGTGTGTGTGTGTGTGTGTGTGTGTGTGTGTGTGTGTGTGTGTGTGTGTGTGTGTGTGTGTGTATATGTCTGTGTCTCCATGGAGGGTTAATGACCCTGTAGAGCCTTAGAAAGGTGTACTGAAGCGTGGACCAGGGCTCTCTAATAGGCTACTCCTATCGATACCACATATTGGATTCATATTTCAAAGTTAATGTTTTTGTTGAGGAATTTGCAAAAACAAACATGAGTTAAGCTTCACAGTCACTTGTGCAGGGAAATACAATTTTCTCAAATTTAATCGCTCATCTTTTTAATTATGCTGCTTAATATCTTTATAGATTTTTAGAAGATGAATTCATATTGCAATTTTTATAATTGCTGCTTTTTATTGCTTTTTTTCAGGCCGGACAGATGTGTTGATGTCGTGACCTCAAATAACCTACAAATGTACACATGTTTGTTCCATGGAAAATGTAATCATTGCTATCAACGAGATGAGTCTCTCGAGTAATTTCCAGGCCTTTTTCCTCAAATGTAAAGATGCATATTGAATTGAAATTATTCTTACAGTTGTAGTTTAAAAATCCCACATATGAACAGTAACGCCATCTGTGGAGTGTAGGCATCGATAGCTGTTGTCCAGTTTAAAGGCTATGCATCAATCATCAGCCGGCAGTCAAATATGCAGTCAACCCAAGAGTCAGCCAAGAACTGTTTCTAGCTTGGGTCTAAGCCTGAGATTTTCACAAAGCAACATGACTGTAGAACTACATTTTCTCACATGGCAGACTAAGCAGTAACGTATGTATTGGAGCTTGCCAAGACGGCAATATGTCAGATATAGTGTTAAAATATCTGGACCTTTTAGCAGGAACGTATGTGTTGGAGTTTGCCAAAATCTCTACACTTAGTCTACAGAGGGGTTTGGACTGAAACAGACAAAGACAAACATTGGCCTCTGCTAATAAGGTAGAGTTTATGAATTCAGGAAGGCATGCAAAACTGGACCATATGAAAACTGAGGAGGAGAGCAAGGCTTTGCTGTTTGAAATGCGAAAGAGAGAGACTCATCCAATCACCACTTAATATATAGCCAGAAATCTCGTCTAGGAGTGTGTGATTGGCCAGCCTCGTCAACATCCAAATGGGAAATATGCATTGATTTATCCCTGAACCCAGGGCTGAACTTGGCTGGGCCTGCTCCGTGTGGTTTTCTGATGCATTCCAAAGTCCCTCCGCATTCGGGAACGATCCGGGGTATGAACAATCACCGGAAAGAGCATTTAGACCCATTTGGATATAAAGTTTGATATAACCCACTGGGCACAGACGTCAGTTCTACGCCTAGTTTCGATTTACATTTGATTGAGTTGTCATCTTAAGTGAAATCAACAGAAAATGTCATAATGTCATTGGATTTAGGTTCAAAGTTGGGCAATTTTTTTTTTGAAATTTCCTTACGTTGATTACTTTTTTAGAATCCAATCGGTTTTCCACAATTATTTAACGTTATCACATACATTGTTTTGGGTTGAAATGACGTGGAAACAAAGTTGATTTGACCAGTTTTTGCCCAGTGGGTAATTTCAACCCTTTTTTTTCTGCAGCTGACACATCTGTTATGTCTATAAGGACTGAGGTTCACAGAGTTGGAGTCCTGGAATATTTCAACCGCAGTTTCAAAAAAATTCATTTGGAAGCTTTGGGGAGAAAAAAATGAAAGATAAAATACATTTTTTCGAAGTTGACCTTTACCACTAAACTACACAGTCCATTGTGTGTAAGGTCTTTGGACCGTACACCTAGCGTTTTACACATGTTCTCAACATCAATGAGAGTTTCTGTTTTGGTTTTGTAGTTGTTTGTATCCATGGTACTCTGCATTGTATAGTGAGCAGTCAGTGTGGGTCAAAGAAGACTTGTATCTGCTGTACGTATTCTTGGAATATGCTTGACAGATGTTAACTGGTTTACATACAGTACATGCAGATATCCCCTCCCTTTTCCTTGCCTCTGATAGTGACACTGTGACACACAGTAGCATCTGGGGTTCACTGGAGTTCAAGCTGGGTCACCCAGGGCAACCATAGAACAGAACACAGAACATGACAGCTTTCCAGACTTCTAGGAACATTTCGGAACACTCTAGAATGTTCACCAACATTCTAGAACACTGAGCCGCTGACAAAAACAATGCTCTCACTCAGTCACAACTCTACATTCTCAAAGTTCAAATTCAGATTGAAAAAAGCAGGACGGAAGAGAATAATATAGCTATAACTCACAGAGGGTAGAAAGGGTTTCCCGCCTGGAGTCCCCTAAACCATATGTGGAGCAAATATCAAATAAACCTCTATAGAATCCTTAGTACCAGAGCCTGCCAGCCCCAAATCCAAACCACAGATTGCCATAAAAAAATAAGATATATTTGAAAATGAACAATAAAAAAAGATGGTGGGTTGCATTTAAACCGCTAGACTGTGGTTTGTTGTTTTATTTCTTAAAAGGAGTCAAGTGATGAGATGGAAAAGAGGTTCTGGGGGTTTTCACATAGTGATGAGATGGAAAAGAGGTTCTGGGGGTTTTCACATAGTCATGAGGGGAAAGGAGGTTCTGGGGGTTTTCACATAGTGATGAGCGGAAAGGAGGTTCTGGGGGGTTTCACATAGTGATGAGCGGAAAGGAGGTTTGGTGGTGAGGGGGAAATGGGTTTCACATTATATTTAATTTTTCTATAATGCTCGGTTTTATCGCTTGCAATTTTCTTGCTATGTTCTGGGGATTTCGGTGACTTGCGATTGGCTTTTGAGAAAGGGACCGCTTTCTGCCAATGATGAACTCTTTCAGGAATGTGCACGTGCAGTCCTTTTTTCTAAACAACTCCTTCTCCTTTATTTCTGTTAGAATTGATGCAACACTATCACTCTTTAGAAACAACCCATTCTCAACTGACAGCCTTGGAATATTCAAATACTCCCAAGTTTTTCAGCACACAGAAGAGATTCAAGATGCCACTTGACATGCACACCCAAAATCCATTCGGTGTAAAGAACTTGTTTCAGTGTGCTTTCAATTAAGTGGGAAGGCAGAGCGCGGTTCCAGGGCTTTGATTAATGATCCTAGATATTGAAGTGTACCCAATTGGATGACAAAACGTTCCTCCGCTCCACCTAAACTCCTCCCCTCTATCGATTCTCCAGCCGGGTATTCATCAGAGTCCCTGCGTCTGTCAGCTCCACTGCTACTTCTGTTCAAAAAACACATTTTCCACAGTTACTGATGAAGCTATTTGACTTTTTATACAAATTATTGTATAGTAGGGTGCGCGTGTGTGTATAGTGTATTGTAGTGTAGTGTGTGTGTGTATATATTGTGTGTGAGTGTGTGTGTGTGTGTGTAATGTAGTGTAGTGTAGTATAGTGGTGTGTGTGTTTTTTTGTTCTCAGATCTTGCAGTTCAGTCCGGTGCTGACATGTATAGCGTCAGCTTGTTTTGATTAAGACCAAATGAGTAGGTCTATTCTTTACAGATGTCTGTTGCAGCAATATCAAGTCAGCTTTCACATTACCAAAATATGTCCAAACCTGTTTTACAGTTTGGCCAGCACTCATACATACATAGACACATCACACACATGCACGACGCACGCACCCCCCCACACACACACACACACACAGTCCACCTCTGAGCGATCACCTTTCTAACCTTACATCTGTGTATGACCCAACAGCCAAAATCCTATCTGAAAAATAACCACAAATACTTCATATTTCTATCCTTAGAGGTGAAAACTAAGTGGAGCCATCAGAGTATCATATTGTTTCTCTGGCGGAATATCAAAATTACAGAGCAGTTCAAGTCCTATTGACTTTCCCATTGGCTTTGTGGTGTGCAGGGCCAACAGAATCATGTAGTGAGGGGGATTGTATTGAGAGATAGACCATTGTCACGCTCGTCGAACAGAGAGGACCAAGGCGCAGCGTTGCGGGTGAACATATTTATATTTATTGACTAGATCACACGATCAAAACAAAGAACGAAACGTGAAGTCCTTCGATACACAAACCAAAAGGAACAAGAAACCACAAAACACAAAGTGCAAGACAAACAGTTAAATATGGCTCCCAATCAGAGACACCCAGCTGACACTCGTTGCCTCTGATTGGGAGTCACTCAGACCAACATAGAAAATTAAACATAGACTTACACACCCTGGCTCAACATAACATAGTCCCCAGAGCCAGGGCGTGACAGTACCCCCCCCCCAAAGGCGCGGACTCCGGCCGCGCCAAACAACCACAACAGGGGAGGGACCGGGTGGGCACTCCGCCTCGGCGGCGGATCCGGCTCCGGACATGACCCAGGCACGGGTTGTGCTGGACTGACGACGCACACCCCTGGCTTGATGCGTGGAGGAGGAACGGGCCGGACCGGGCTGACGAAGCGCACCCCTGACTTGATGCGGGGAGCAGGAATGAGCCGGACCGGGCTGACGACGCGCACCACTGACCCGGTGCGGGGAGCTTGGACGGGCCGGACCGGGCTGGCGACACGCACCACAGACTTGGTGCGGAGAGCAGGAACGGGCCGGACAGGGCTGACGACGCACACCACTGGCTTGGTGCGGGAAGCTTGGATGGGCCGGACTGGGCTGGCGACGCGCACCACAGACTTGGTGCGGAGAGCAGGAACGGGCCGTGCCGGACTGACGACGCACACCACTGGCTTGGTGCGGGAAGCTTGGATGGGCCGGACTGGGCTGGCGACGCGCACCACAGACTTGGTGCGGAGAGCAGGAATGGGCCGGGCTGGGCTGACGACGCGCACCACTGACTTGGTGGGAATGGCAGGAACAGGCCGGGCCGGGCTGACGACGCGCACCACTGACTTGGTGGGAATGGCAGGAACAGGCCGGGCTGGGCTGACGACGCGCACCACTGACTTGGTGGGAATGGCAGGAACAGGCCGGGCCGGGCTGACGACGCGCACCACTGACTTGGTGGGAATGGCAGGAACAGGCCGGGCTGGGCTGACGACGCGCACCACTGACTTGGTGGGAATGGCAGGAACAGGCCGGACCGTACTGGGGACACACACCACTGGCCCCACGCAGGGATCAGGAACGGGCCGGACCGGACTGGTAACACACCCCAGTACCTCTCGCCGTGCCTCCACACTTTCCCTCTCCTCTGTGCCCAGTGGCCCCCCTAACCTGGCGGCCTTCTCTGCCAACGCTTTGCACCGCTCTAACCCGTACACCTGCTGGCCCGACGTCGTGAGCCCCCCCCTAAAAATTTCCTGGGGGTCTCTCCTCCCTCTTGCCAGACTCGCAATCATCTCCTCCCACGTCCATCCTCTCTCCTCGTCACGCTGCTTGATCCAGTCGAGGTTGCCACGGAGATCTGCCAGCGATGGCTCCTGAACACGCTGCTTGGTCTGGTTAAGGTGGTTTCTTCTGTCACGCTCGTCGAACAGAGAGGACCAAGGCGCAGCGTTGCGGGTGAACATATTTATATTTATTGACTAGATCACACGATCAAAACAAAGAACGAAACGTGAAGTCCTTCGATACACAAACCAAAAGGAACAAGAAACCACAAAACACAAAGTGCAAGACAAACAGTTAAATATGGCTCCCAATCAGAGACACCCAGCTGACACTCGTTGCCTCTGATTGGGAGTCACTCAGACCAACATAGAAAATTAAACATAGACTTACACACCCTGGCTCAACATAACATAGTCCCCAGAGCCAGGGCGTGACAACCATAGGACAATAGACATGGGACAGAGGAGGAGATGTGCTGTAAATGTCTTTGTAGGCAGCGTTGGGTTGGTAATGGTTATGGATTAACAAGAGGATGTATTCAAATGGCGTTACATATTATTCTTATAGGGACATTTACTCAACCATGATAACATCTATGTACAGTCGTGGTCAAAAGTTTTGAGAATGACACAAATATTGGTCTTCACAAAGTTTGCTGCTTCAGTGTTTTTAGATATTTTTGTCAGATGTTTCTATGGTATACTGAAGTATAATTACAAGCATTCCATAAGTGTCAAAGGCTTTTATTGACAATTACATTAAGTTTATGCAAAGAGTCAATATTTGCAGTGTTGTCCCTTCTTTTTCAAGACCTCTGCAATCCGCCCTGGCATGCTGTCAATTAACTTCTGGGCCACATCCTGACTGATGGCAGCCCATTCTTGCATAATCAATGGTTGGAGTTTGTCAGAATTTGTGGGGTTTTGTTTGTCCACCCGCCTCTTGGGGATTGACCACAAATTCTCAATGGGATTAAGGTCTGGGGAGTTTCCTGGCCATGGACCCAAAATGTCGATGTTTTGTTCCCCGAGCCACTTAGTTATAACTTTTGCCTTATGGCAAGGTGCTCCATCATGCTGTAAAAGGCATTGCTCGTCACCAAACTGTTCTTGGATGGTTGGGAGAAGTTGCTCTCGGAGGATGTGTTGGTACCATTCTTTATTCATGGCTGTGTTCTTAGGCAAAATTGTGAGTGAGCCCACTCCCTTGGCTGAGAAGCAACCCCACACATGAATGGTCTCAGGATGCTTTACTGTTGGCATGACCCAGGACTGATTGTAGCGCTCACCTTGTCTTCTCCGGACAAGCTTTTTTCCGGATGCCCCAAACAATCCCTGTAACTTTTGCAGAATATCAGTCTGTCCCTGATGTTTTTCCTGGATAGAAGTGGCTTCCTTGCTGCCCTTCTTGACACCAGGCCATCCTTCAAAAGTCTCACTGTGTGTGCAGATGCACTCACACCTGCCTGCTGCCATTCCTGAGCAAGCTCTGCACTGGTGGTGCCCCGATCCTGCAGTTGAATCAACTTTAGGAGACGGTCCTCACACTTGCTGGACTTTCTTGGGCGCCCTGAAGCCTTCTTCACAACAATTGAACCTCTCTCCTTGATGTTCTTGAGGATCCGATAAATGGTTGATTTAGGTGCAATCTTACTAGCAGCAATATCCTTGCCTGTGAAGCCCTTTTTGTTTAAAGCAATGATGACGGCACGTGTTTCCTTGCAGGTAACCATGGTTAACAGAGGAAGAACAATGATGTCAAGCCCCACCCTCCTTTTAAAGCTTCCAGTCTGTTATTCTAACTCAATCAGCATGACAGAGTGATCTCCAGCCTTGTCCTCGTCAACACTCTCACCTGTGTTAACGAGATAATCACTGACAGGATGTCAGCTGGTCCTTTTGTGGCAGGGCTGAAATGCAGTGGAAATGTTTTTTTGGGATTAAGTTAATTTTCATGGCAAAGAGGGACTTTGCAATTAATTGCAATTCATCTGATCACTCTTCATAACATTCTGGAGTTATTGCAAATTGCCATCATAAAAACTGAGGCAGTAGACTTTGTGAAAATTAATATTTTTGTCATTCTCAAAACATTTGACCACGACTGTAGGTAATATACTGTACATTGGTGGAAAAAATACCCAATTGTCCTACTTGAGTAAAAGTAATATATTTAAGTATCAAAAGTAAATGTAATCGCAAAAATATACTTAAGTATCAAAAATAAAAAGTACTTCAGTTGAACAATTGCCTTTAAATTGTTCAACTTGGTCAAATGTTTCGGGTAGCCTTCTACAAGCTTCCCACAATAAGTTGGGTGAATTTTGGCCCATTCCTCCTGACAGAGCTGGTGTAACTGAGTCAGGTTTGTAGGCCTCCTTGCTCGCACACGCTTTTTCAGTTCTGCCCACAAATGTTCTATAGGTTTCTATAGATTTTCCCATGATGTCAAGCAAAGAGGCACTGAGTTTGAAGGTAGGCCTTGAAATACATCCACAGGTACACCTCCAATTGACTCAAATGCTGTCAATTAGCGTATCAGAAGCTTCTTAAGCCATGACATCATTTTCTGGAATTTTTCAAGCTGTTTAAAGGCACAGTCAACTTAGTGTATATAAACTTTTGACCCACTGGAATTGTGATTCAGTGAATTATAAGTGAAATAATCTGTCTGTAAACAATTGTTGGAAAAATTACTTGTGTCATGCACAAAGTAGATGTCCTAACCGACTTGCCAAAACTTTAGTTTGTTAACAAGAAATGTGTGGAGTGGTTGAAAAACAAGTTTTAATGACTCCAACCTAAGTGTATGTAAACTTCGACTTCAAATGTATATTGTGATGCATGCAAATCTCAATGAGATAAATCATGAAAAACATATGTCAACAACAACCATTTCAGAAGTCCACATGTAAAAAAAACGAGACAAGAGAGTCAGTCAGGTGATTTCTGTGGCGACTCAGAACGTGGGTGCTCAAAGAGAGGAATGTAATTTCCTAGGATGGAGAAATAAGCCTCTCTAATACCTTCCATCCCCTCAATAAAGCCCTCCATTTTACGTATTCAGACCGCCTTTTCTACACCCCAGCTAATAGGATCTGCTGTAAAATGGCTGAGTGGATGACTGCTCTCTATCTCTGTCTCTCTGTCTGTCTGTCTGTCCGTGGCTAAGGTGGGTATTTTTATTGAGGTACTATTTAATTGCCTTAAATGATGGATGGTGCGTGTAGGGATGAGGGGCTTTGAGCTAGAGAGGAGAGAGTAGGAGAGATAGCCTGATGACATATAGAGGTAGATGGTAGTGTGCGTGTGTTCGTGCGTCTGTGCGTGTGTGTATGTGAGGGTCAGCAGGCAGTGTGTGTCCTGTGGACAACTCAGTAATGGACTAAATGAAATTAAACTAAACCTCAGTGAAGGACTAAATGAAAGCAGTGATGGATCACAGCTGTCAGACAGACAGACAGACAGACAGACAGACAGACAGACAGACAGACAGACAGACAGACAGACAGACAGACAGACAGACAGACAGACAGACAGACAGACAAACAGACTGGACTCTCTACCCCTGAACTGATTAGGTCTGGATGGGAAGTCAATGTTTATATTTTATATTGCTATATTCTCTCTGTATTCTATGTAAATGTCAATGTGGAGCTTCATTTGAGGTATTTGCCTTATTCTGGAACATCACAGTGATCGCGGCGAGTTAGTTGCAATTGTGTTTCTATTTCCGGCAACATTCGCGCCACACTAGCGCATGCAAAAGTGATACCTTTAGTTGAGAGCTTTTTAGTTTTACACTGACAGAACTGCACAGAATCCTAAAATCGATCAACATGACAAGCATTTTATGTTCAGTATGAGGCTGTCACAATAATTGGATGAAGAGGAGGCCATTTTTACAACAGCAATGTTTTGAACTCCAACCTCTACGTCGATCTGAATGTCCCTGTGGAGCCCCATACGACCTGCATCCACCTCCTAAAGACGCTGAGTCTTTGCGGCTCTGGCTCAAAGCGTTGAACCTAAAGAAACCATCAAAACGTTCCTCTGTGTGCTCCTACCACTTCTTTGACAAGAAGCCTACAGTGGAGCATCCTTACCCAGAACGATGGCTTGGCTACGATGCTCCACTGGTGAA
The DNA here is from genome assembly GCF_964263955.1 of Coregonus lavaretus. Taxonomy (NCBI): domain Eukaryota; kingdom Metazoa; phylum Chordata; class Actinopteri; order Salmoniformes; family Salmonidae; genus Coregonus; species Coregonus lavaretus. Next base: position 79,396 of record NW_028160861.1, read on the forward strand.
GAAGCGTCGGGTGTTGGTCAGGCAGTCATCAGTGACAGGGAAGCCTAATGCTTGAGCAGTTTGCCTGCTCTCATTTTGGTTCTCCCTCTTGCTCTTGTATCAAAGCACAGTCTCATAATAGTACCAATTATTTCCTCTACAACTCAACAAAATATTCCCATTTTATATATACTTAATTATTATGAGTTTTAAATATTATTAGGAGCGTCCATGTAGTATGGGGTTTTATTGTACGGTTTTGTTAGTAATTGTCCATGGACTTGTTTAACAAGCCATACTGACTTCTCAACAGATGACACAACAGGCTCAAGTGTTCACCAAATTGAAAATGGGGATTGGCCAACACAGATAGAAGGAATGGATATGCCTTCAGAGAAGGATGCCCAAACCCAATGGGAAGACCCATCTCTAAGTGATCACAACTACAGCTCAGGTGATCATGTAAAGCCCACTGCCTGTGAGGCAGGGACTCAGTGCCCAGCAGCACTTCTCTACAAAACCCTGCTGAGGAACAAAGCACTGTCGACTGCATACAGGCTTGTCTCTTGCTGCCTTTTCTACCCTGGCGGATCATCTTCTACCCCTCTACAAATGCAGCTTTCAGTAAGACCTGACAGACTCCTGATGACACTGATGAAGCTGAAGCACAATTTGCTGCAGCAGTATCTAGCATAAAGGTTTAGTGTTTCCCAGAGTATTGTCAGTCGAGTGATTAGTTAATGGATTGACATGATGGAAGAGAATCTGAGGAAGTACATTCCATGGCTGCTAAGGGAGACCATCCGTGCTACAATGCCACAATGTTTTAAGGACCACTACCCAGGAACAACCTATTAGCATTATTGACTGCTCAGAAACAGCTTTACAGAAGTGCAAGAATCTGGATTCAAGGGGGGAGTCATTCAGCCATTACTAAGCCCAGAACACTATCAAGTACCTGGTGGCCATTGCACCTTGTGGTCTAGTGATGTTCATCTCCTCAGCATATGGAGGTAGATGTAGCGACAAATATATAACATCGGATTCTGGGTATCTGGAGTACCTCTGTCCAGGTGATGAGGTCATGGCTGACCGGGGCTTCACAATCCGTGATCTGCTACACGAGAGGAAGGTCAAATTAACAATTGCAGCACTCACAAAAAGAGGCTCACAGCTGTCAGAGGAGGACACCACATGTACAAGACGGAGCTAACGTGAGGGTTCATGTGGAATGCGTAATTCAAAGGCTCAAACGGTTTAGAATCATCTCACAGACAGTGCCAATCAACCTCTCATCTAAAATGGACAAAATACTTTGAATCTGTGCTGCCCTGCGTAACCTGCGTGGTGATATCATTCATGAAGATGCTGAATGAACTGACCAGTCAAATGCCATTCACAGGGTCGATTTCCCAATATGAATTAAAGTTGTGTGTCAAAAGTAACGTTAAATAAATTTCAATTCATTCTATAACAACTCAACTTAATTATTTGTTTTACGTAGTCATTAATATTAATAAAAAACAAAGCCATAAAAACAATTTCCACAATTGTGTGACTGTTGATGCATTAAGTCAGGCTTTTTAATTGAAAAACAATTTGCTAATGTTAACTGCAAACAGGAGAGACATCTGACTACATACTTCTACACAGCTGCATGTATTTGTCACTCAGTGACAATCTACCTGCCTGATGCTCCTCAACAATAAATGGCAGCATGTGTGTAAAGTAGAAGGCCTTCAACCTCAGGACAGCCTCGGCACAGAACTGTGCATCACAGGGAACAGGGATGTCAACTTGCTGGGAAGGAGTCCAGATGATCCCTTTACTTTCTCTCAGTCCTGTGCAAAGCATACCAATTTGCACCTGCATGTAGCAGCCACATGGCCCATGTGGTTGCAGTTGGGGTGTTACCTCCACCACCTTCACATCACAGGCTTTCCCGTTGAAGACATCATTACATTTACATTTCACATTTACATTTTAGTCATTTAGCAGACACTCTTATCCAGAGCGACTTACAGTTAGTGAGTGCATACATTATTATTATTTTTTCATTTTATTTTTTCATACTGGCCCCCCGTGGGAAACGAACCCACAACCCTGGCGTTGCAAACGCCATGCTCTACCAACTGAGCTACATCCAGAGAATCACAGCCCTTCCCAATGACAGGACACTTGATCTCCAACAGCTCCTTGGAGTTCAGAGTTCATGATAGCCATGGCTCTTCAACCCTGACAACAGTGCCTCTGTGGTCCACAGAGTGTCCACAGTCGTCCAGCCACTGGGAGGTCATCAGCTCATTATCTTTCCCGTAGCGTGTGGCTGCATTCCCTCGGAACCTGGGATACAGATGCTCCTGGTAATACAGATGCTCCTGGAGAAACTGACCAGGGTTGGTGGATTCCCTGACAGGGACATTCTTGGCTGAGCTTGCAGTAACTCGAAGCTTCCTTGAGTCATGCCACAAGTGTGAGGCACTCTGCTCCTTTGTGATCTGTTCCAAAGCAGTCGACTGGGTTTGGGTCAAATTTCACTAATTCATTGTAAAAGAGTAGAGAATCAATATTAAGTTATTATATGGAGTTAGAAAGCATTGAACAGAAGAGACACATATCGGTTCAAATACATTCAAATGGTACAGCCACAAATAAATATTCCTTTCATTCCAATTTTACCTGGGATGCTACTGGCTGTGATATTATTGTCAGTTCAGCATTAACACATTTATAGAGCAGACTCTCCACAAGGCAGATTCAGGTGTCTCAGGCTCCTATTCAATTCCTCCTGCGAGTGGAATGCAGGAGTGGGAGGCAGGGGTGGACATTCTGGACGCTTTTCTGCATATTGGTCACTGGCCTTATGGTGTGTGAAGTCAATGCTGTTTAACCGCTTTGGCTCAAGGTTCCTCCGAGTCCCTGCATTCCATTGTCGCTGCTCATCTGTGCAGGCTATGCCAGTTAGCCCACTGGATACTGCATTCTGCACCTGTGATAGAATGTTTGTTACAAAAAAAGACATTCAGAGAAAATCCCATTATTAACAATTGTGTGACTGAGGACTATGTGATGAACTTAATCAAAACACATGCAAGTTTCATCATAAACGTACCTTGCTATTGTTCCCAATGAGATGAGACCACTTATACATACCATGCTTTAGGCATTACCCCCAACTACAAGGATATTTTACAAACCTTATTCACCCAGAAAAACAATAACACTAAAGAAATACATGTGATGCTGACATGTTTAAATACATTTTATACCCTACTCACCTGGACTCCAAAAATCTACCTTGCTTCACCAACATGAGATTTGACAGGATACTTACAGATTCCCCACATGAATACAGCAGTTCTGTTGATTCACAAATACATGTTAACATAACCAATAAATCATGACATTCTCAATTCAGCTTTCATCCAACAAAACGTTTGGTCTAACTGCTATGTTAAGCCTGACTATTGTATCATTCTGTGTCTAGATAAGGCAGTAATGGGCACTTTCATCTATAAAAGGAAAGAAGAAAATAAGGCTATAAACATCAATTACAAGACCAAGTAATGTGGAGATTGATCACAGATATCATCTGAGAACTCTATCATAACGTTAGCCTGTGGATTATAGTAACTGTCACCATAACACATGTAAGCAGCTTGTATGATGTAATCGCTTATGTTAAGTAATGTTAGACATAGAAATGCAAGTGGCTTTGCTTATTAGCCTACCTTCCACAAAATCGAGGCTGCATGGCTGCATGACTTTCCAAGGCCAGCGATGCAAGCGCATCCAGCCAGCCGTCTCTACTGATCCGTTGTTGGATACCCAAGCAGAGTGGTAAGAGCTGCTTGATTGGCTGGGCTGAACATCGGCCTTCAAAAATACCAATCCTTTCCCCTCCTCCTGGTGAAGAAGAACTCGGCCCACCTTACCACTGTGGAGGTTCTGATAGGCCTCTGTACTCTTGTAATTTTTCATAGTGTAACCCTCCACTCCCAAGGAGAGCACAAAGTCATAAAAAATGTCCCCATACGTAATTACAGACCATTTTATCATGTCATCCACCCAATTATTAATCATGGAGGGATAGGGTACGGTGATACCATCCGACCTCCGAAAAGCCATTTGTGTGTGTTCCCAAATGTGAGCCATGTTTTGTTTTTGTTTATTTGTTAAGGTGTGTTAATGATACGCATTCTTTAATTATTAGCTAGCCACCGCTCTGAGGTAATTCGCTAGCGTTGACGGAAGATGTGAAATGGAAACACAAACTCAATCGTGTTCGAATGGAACTGGGTCAAGTGGGCGGGGCTACATAAGGAGAATAGAACATGAGGTATAGAACATGAGGTATAGAATGAGGTATAGAATATGAGGTTTAGAATATGAGGTATAGAATATGAGGTATAGAATATGAGGTTTAGAATATGAGGTATAGAATATGAGGTATAGAATATGAGGTTTAGAATATGAGGTTTAGAATATGAGGTATAGAATATGAGGTATAGAATATGACGTTTAGAATATGAGGTATAGAATATGAGGTTTAGAATGTGAGGTTTAGAATATGAGGTATTGAATATGAGGTTTTGAGTAAGAGGTTTAGAATATGAGGTATAGAATATGAGGTATGAATGACATACTCTGTACAGACACAGTTTATTTTTATTTATTTCAGATGTACTGTACCTGCTTTCATTGATTTCAAAACATCACAAGCTCAAACACAACTCTCATCATTGAATTATTTTTGTATTTGGTTGTGAAACATAAACAAAATCCACAATTAAAACATGAAACATGAAACATGCTAAATAGCACATAACAGAGAACCTCTCTAATGTGTTTAGCTTTTAACAGAGTGGGATGAAGGAGTAAAGCTTGTGAAGTCTCTTTAGAAAGCTGTGTCCTATTGGTAGGCCACTAGGTCTGCCTAGCCGTCCCTTGGTTTGTTAGGGGGTAGACCACAGGGTACCACACACACTTGGACAGTGGAAGGGACACATACTTTTCTTTGAATCAGGGCAGGCAAAAACGAGCTAATAAAACCAGCAATGAAATATGGAAGTATTGGTTTGCCTGGTCTGGTCTCCTGTAGTTTTCTAGAGTTTGTTTTCTACATTGGTACAGTTATTACTTTGTATTAAAGTTGTGTTTTAATGTTTTATTTACACTATATTAGAAGCAGATAACAGCCTCATTGAGACTGATATATTAGTAGCAGGTAACAGCCTCATTGAGACTGATATATTAGTAGCAGGTAACAGCCTCATTGAGACTGATATATTAATAGCAGGTAACAGCCTCATTGAGACTGATATTTACATTTTAGCCATTTAGCAGACACTCTTATCCAGAGCGACTTACAGTTAGTGAGTGCATACATTTTCATACTGGCCCCCCGTGGGAATCGAACCCACATCCCTGGTGTTGCAAACCCCATGCTCTACCAACTGAGCTACAGGGGATATATTGCAACATGCCAATCTACCATGAATTGAATAAAGGCAGCAGCATTTTGAAGATGACTTCTGTTGATGTACACACACACAGACTCACACACATGCATGCACAAACACACACACGCACGCACACACACACATATACACACACACACATACACAGGTGGATAGAAAATAAATATTGTTGCGTTTCACACTCTCTCTCTCATCCTATCTATTTGAATTTTTTTTATTTGAAAAATCACTGGTCTACACAAACACACACACACACAAACACAAACACACACACACACAAACACACACACACACGCACACACACACAAACACACAGAGTCACGATGTAAGTATGAAATGTAATTGCAAGGAGGAACAAACATCCCTGAACTATTGACGACAATCAAACGAAAGGTAACAAGACTCAGCCATTATTCACAGTTAAGGTGTGTGTGTGTGTGTGTGTGTGTGTGTCAGCGGGGGAAATTGACTTTGCCCAATTTAACTGAGATGGAGAGCAGGAGTTCTCTGAGTGTTCTGTCAGATATTTATCAATCCAGCCATATCTATCTGGATGTGTGTGTGTGTCAGTCCAACCCACATGATGTCCATTGCCATGGTACCAATTACAAAGACCTTCATCACATCCGCACGCTCGCTCGCATATGCGCGCACGTGCGCACGCATGCAAGCACACCGTTGATTGTGTTCAATATGAAGTGACATGTGCTTTGATGGTTCCCCATAAGCTGTGTTATGATTACCTACTGACTGTGGCTATTATCTCTTCTTTAGGGAGGGAATCAGACAGAGATCATTATGGGAGGGAATCAGAGAGACAGATCATTATGGGAGGGAATCAGAGAGACAGATCATTATGGGAGGGAATCAGAGAGACAGATCATTATGGGAGGGAATCAGAGAGACAGATCATTATGGAAGGGAATCAGAGAGACAGATCATTATGGGAGGGAATCAGAGAGACAGATCATTATGGAAGGGAATCAGAGAGACAGATCATTATGGAAGGGAATCAGAGAGACAGATCATTATGGGAGGGAATCAGAGAGACAGATCATTATGGAAGGGAATCAGAGAGACAGATCATTATGGGAGGGAATCAGAGAGACAGATCATTATGGGAGGGAATCAGAGAGACAGATCATTATGGGAGGGAATCAGAGAGACAGATCATTATGGGAGGGAATCAGAGAGACAGATCATTATGGGAGGGAATCAGAGAGACAGATCATTATGGAAGGGAATCAGAGAGACAGATCATTATGGAAGGGAATCAGAGAGACAGATCATTATGGAAGGGAATCAGAGAGACAGATCATTATGGGAGGGAATCAGAGAGACAGATCATTATGGGAGGGAATCAGAGAGACAGATCATTATGGGAGGGAATCAGAGAGACAGATCATTATGGGAGGGAATCAGAGAGACAGATCATTATGGGAGGGAATCAGAGAGACAGATCATTATGGGAGGGAATCAGAGAGACAGATCATTATGGAAGGGAATCAGAGAGACAGATCATTATGGGAGGGAATCAGAGAGACAGATCATTATGGAAGGGAATCAGAGAGACAGATCATTATGGGAGGGAATCAGAGAGACAGATCATTATGGAAGGGAATCAGAGAGACAGATCATTATGGGAGGGAATCAGAGAGACAGATCATTATGGGAGGGAATCAGAGAGACAGATCATTATGGGAGGGAATCAGAGAGACAGATCATTATGGGAGGGAATCAGAGAGACAGATCATTATGGGAGGGAATCAGAGAGACAGATCATTATGGGAGGGAATCAGAGAGACAGATCATTATGGGAGGGAATCAGAGAGACAGATCATTATGGAAGGGAATCAGAGAGACAGATCATTATGGAAGGGAATCAGAGAGACAGATCATTATGGGAGGGAATCAGAGAGACAGATCATTATGGGAGGGAATCAGAGAGACAGATCATTATGGAAGGGAATCAGAGAGACAGATCATTATGGGAGGGAATCAGAGAGACAGATCATTATGGGAGGGAATCAGAGAGACAGATCATTATGGGAGGGAATCAGAGAGACAGATCATTATGGGAGGGAATCAGAGAGACAGATCATTATGGGAGGGAATCAGAGAGACAGATCATTATGGGAGGGAATCAGAGAGACAGATCATTATGGAAGGGAATCAGAGAGACAGATCATTATGGAAGGGAATCAGAGAGACAGATCATTATGGGAGGGAATCAGAGAGACAGATCATTATGGGAGGGAATCAGAGAGACAGATCATTATGGGAGGGAATCAGAGAGACAGATCATTATGGGAGGGAATCAGAGAGAGAGATCATTATGGGAGGGAATCAGAGAGACAGATCATTATGGGAGGGAATCAGAGAGACAGATCATTATGGGAGGGAATCAGAGAGACAGATCATTATGGGAGGGAATCAGAGAGACAGATCATTATGGGAGGGAATCAGAGAGACAGATCATTATGGGAGGGAATCAGAGAGACAGATCATTATGGAAGGGAATCAGAGAGACAGATCGTTATGGAAGGGAATCAGAGAGACAGATCATTATGGGAGGGAATCAGAGAGACAGATCATTATGGGAGGGAATCAGAGAGACAGATCATTATGGGAGGGAATCAGAGAGAGAGATCATTATGGGAGGGAATCAGAGAGAGAGAGATACATCATTAAGGGAGGGAATCAGAGAGACAGATCATTATGGGAGGGAATCAGAGAGAGAGAGAGATACATCATGAAGGGAGGGAATCAGAAAGACAGATCATTATGGGAGGGAATCAGAGAGACAGATCATTATGGGAGGGAATCAGAGAGACAGATCATTATGGGAGGGAATCAGAGAGACAGATCATTATGGGAGGGAATCAGAGAGACAGATCATTATGGGAGGGAATCAGAGAGAGAGAGAGATACATCATGAAGGGAGGGAATCAGAGAGACAGATCATTATGGGAGGGAATCAGAGAGAGAGAGAGATACATCATGAAGGGAGGGAATCAGAAAGACAGATCATTATGGGAGGGAATCAGAGAGAGAGAGATACATCATTAAGGGAGAGAATCTGAGAGAGAGATCATTATGGGAGGGAATCAGTGAGAGAGAGAGAGAGAGAGAGAGAGAGAGAGAGAGAGAGAGAGAGAGAGAGAGAGAGAGAGAGAGAGAGAGAGAGAGAGAGAGAGAGAGAGAGAGAGAGAGAGATCATTATGGGAGGGAATCAGAGAGAGAGATCATTATTGGAGGACATCAGAGAGCGACATCATTATGGGATGGAATCAGAGAGAGAGAGACGTTATGTGAGGGAATCAGAGAGAGACAACATTATGGGAGGGAATCAGAGAGAGACAACATTATGGGGGGGAATCAGAGTGAGACAACATTATGGGATGGAATCAGAGAGAGATACATCGTTATGGGAGGGAATCAGAGAGAGACATCATTATGGGAGGGAATCAGAGTGAGACAACATTATGGGATGGAATCAGAGAGAGATACATTGTTATTGGAGGGAATCAGAGAGAGATACATCATTATGGGATGGAATCAGAGAGAGATACATCATTATGGGATGGATTCAGAGAGAGACATCATTATGGGAGGGAATCAGAGAGAGATACATAGTTATGGGAGGGAATCAGAGACAGATACATCATTATGGGATGTAATCAGAGAGAGAGGTTATTATGGGACATTTTCTTATGTATTTAGGATACGACCTTACATAAACATGTCTGCATTCTGAACACAAATACACACGCACGCACCCATGCACACACAAACACACACACACACAGTCTGCATTCCACTGGTATCAAATCCAAACAAATCCACACAAACATGATAAATTGACTGGATTCTGTACTTTCCTTTCTGTTTCAGAAACCTAATCACATTGCTTTGTCTGTGTGTGTGCGTGTGTGCGCGTGCGAGTTCTCTCTTCACTTTCAGTGATACCCAGAAGCTGAAGGAGACAATAACAGATTCACAGAGGGCCATGACTAATTCCTGATCATGTGACCCGACCAGGAAAGAACTCCAGATCCCAGGTACTAGCTATTATCTTTGCTCCTCTTTTAACCCTATGTCTTTTCTGCTTTAGTTATCTGATTGACGTATTGAATGTTGCGTGTCGATGACTGGAGGGTCTGTAAATGCAATCATGTAAAACAGCAATTAACATCAGTAATGTACCCGACCCGACTACTCTCTAATTTACGCTAATAATAGCTTTGTCTTTCTCTCTCTCTCTTTCCATCTTTCCTACTCTCTCTTTCTTCTTCCTCTCTCCCTCTCTTTCTTCCTCTGTCTCTCTCCTTCTCTCTCTCTCCACGTCCTCTCTCTACCCTACCTCACTCTGTCTCTTTTTCCCTGTCTTCTCTCTCCCGTTCCCCCTCTCTATCTTTCACCTCTCTCTCTTTCACCTCTCTCTCTTTCACCTCTCTCTCTCTCTCTCTCTCTCTCTCTCTCTCTCTCTCTCTCTCTCTCTCTCTCTCTCTCTTTTTCTAGACTGTATATATTGTTTTATCAGTGAACTGTGTCCTGTTTCGCTGAAACAAGTTCATGTTGAAAGTCCTTAAAAGTCTAAGAAATGGAGGGAATGTTTGGAGGAACGCATCCAAACGTATTCCACATGTTACCCATGTGCACACACACACACGCACGCACACACACACACACACACACACACACACAGACACACACACAGACGCACACACACACCGTCTCTGCCCCAGCCGCGGGGCGCCATGGTTACCTTGGAACTTTAACGTAGGCCAGCTGGCGTACTTGTGAAATTGCATTGCGCTGGTTGGTACAGACACACACATTCACTTAGGATCAAAGAGAGACTCAGCTCTACACAGCAGCCTTCCACCCTGGCCCAGGGACAAATGACCAGCCACACATTCCTGTGTGTGTGTGTGTGTGTGCGCCCCTGCGTCCGTGTGTGTGTGTAATATCTGGATGGAGGCCTAATGAAGATGGACTGTGTTTATAATTCAAAGGTTTGCATTGATCACCAGGATAATGATGGATAAACAGTAGAGCACTGGACCCAAGATAAAAAAGGCTTTCTTCTTTTCTGTTTGACCCTAACATGAGCGGGAAGCTTATTCTGCTTGTTTATTTTCTATTTGAGAACATAGGGTACAGTGAGGAATTCTGTCATGTCATTTTCCCTCCACATTTACATTGATATTTTAGTCATTTGCTCTTCCATTCGAGGTGCGTGCATTCTATGTCGATGAAACATAGAGTTGATGAGAGTTGTGTGAGTTTGCTTCTTTTCACAGGGACTATAAACAAAAGAGACAGTCGTAAGGGCTGCAGGTTGAGACAGGAGAGTCTGGTTTCTAAGGTGAGATATCTGCCTAGCTCTGCTCATAGCAAAATGGTCAGTTATTACAGCTAGTCTACATGATTCACAGGAACTATCACATCTCTCTTCCTTCACCTTGTCTTTAAATTAACTAACACACAGAGACGCATGCACACACACAACTCACAACACACCACACAACACACCACACAACACACAACTCACAACACACCACACACAACACACAACACACAGCACAACTCACAACACACCACACACAACACACCACACCACACAACACACCACACACCACACCACACAACACACACCACACAACACACCACACAACACACCACACACCACACCACACAACACACCACACACCACACCACACAACACACCACACACCACACCACACAACACACACCAGACAACACACACCACACAACACACCACACAACACACCACACAACTCACAACACACAACACAACATGCAACTCACAACACACAACACAACACACACCACACACCACACAACACAACACACAACACACCACACCACACAACACACAACACACAACACACCACACAACACACAACACACACCACACACCACACAACACAACACACAACACAACTCACAACACACAACACAACACACAACACACAACTCACAACACACAACACAACACACAACTCAACACACAACACACAACACACCACACAACACACAACACACCACACAACACACACCACACAACACACACCACACAACACACACCACACAACACACACCACACAACACACAACACAACACACAACTCACAACACACAACACAACACGCAACTCACAACACACAACACAACACAACACCCAACTCACAACACACAACACAACACACAACACAACACACAACTCACAACACACAACACAACACACAACAGAGACACACCACACAACACACATGCAGCAGACAGGTTCGTTCTGCACAGCACAACTGTTTGAAATTCTGATCCAGGAGCTGACCCTGATATACTGACCGGCTGGGAATTGATTGAAGGGGGAGCGAGGGAGGGAGGTGGATGGATAGAATGAGGAAAGATAGAAGTGGAGGGTTGGAGGGTGATATGCCTTAAAGTAAGTTAAACCCAGCGCATGACAGGCCTCAATCAGGAGGGTAGTGATTTGGCAATGCAGCATGACTCTGTAGCGCATGCACGCACTCATGCACACACACGCACGCGCACACACACAAAACACACACACATACACACACACACTCACGTCAATACCAATACGGTTTAATCAACTCTCAGAGGAAACCATCAGTATCTAGAAAATCAAACCTATGGAATCGATACGTCAGTTACCGTTTCAATGACAATATGTTTAAAAGCAGCCTGTGTAGGAATCTACAATGACGGTTGGGTTAGATTTAAGGAGAGGTTAGAGGGGTGTAGATGGTTGTGGTTTTGGATGCTTCTTAGTCTATTATTATGAGAGAGAGAGAGAGAGAGAGAGAGAGAGAGAGAGAGAGAGAGAGAGAGAGAGAGAGAGAGAGAGAGAGAGAGAGAGAGAGAGAGAGAGAGAGAGAGAGAGAGAGAGAGAGAGAATAAACTAAATTGCTATTTGGCCCTTAAAAGAGAATACACATTGTCAGAATATCTCTACTCTGTCAGAGATACAAAACAGAGACAGATCCTGACCAGATACAGATTCAGTGACCACCAATTGTCTATAGAAAAAGACATGGCTACCCAAAGAGGAGCGTCTATGTGGTCACTGCACAACAGGGGAGGTAGAGACAGAGATGCACTTCCTCCTCCATTTCAAGAGGACACATTTTAAATACTCATGGGTGAAAAAGCAAAGGCTCCTCTTGCAACCCAATATGTATTTGCCTGCCATAGCCAGATTGACACTAACTAAACCCTATTATTGACTTACCTTTCATCTAGAATCTCCAGTTGAAACTAGCTAGCCAGCTAACTAGCTACTTGGTATTAGCCACAGTTAGCGGTATTTCACCCAGAACATTGGATTTTTCTGCGGGAATATTTTTATCACTGGACATTAATCACCGGATCGCAACTAGCTAGCCACAACCGAATGGATGTTGCTGTCTGGCTAATCACCACTGCCCCCGATGCAAGCACCAGTTAGCCTCGAGCTAGCCTAGAGCCAGGCTCATATCTACCTCTAGGTCTACCGGACGGGAGTAGCCAGCTAACTAGCTACTTGCTATCAGCTACCGTTAGCGGTTTTTCACCATTGTCCGTGGCCTGCACCACCCACCAGCCAGCTCTAGTCTGGACTATTATTCGGCCAGTCTGCACTGTCTGCACAGCGCGACCCAGAACATATACGTTTTTCTGCCGGAATCACTGAATCACTGGACCTTTAACTCCGGATTCATCGCTACCAGCTAGCTGCAACAAAATGGACGTTGTGGTCTGGCTAATCATCCTGAGCTAGGCCCATCTCCCGGCTATCTACCTCTCTGTCAACCGGACGGGACCACCTAGTGTTGACACGGAGCCCCGCCGATCCTACACGACTGGTCTGCCGACGAAATCGTCTGATGTGGTTACAACAGGCTTCCCGTTACGACGTCGACCACGAAGATTCCATCTGCTAGCCCCGGCCCGCTAGCACACGCTAGCCGTGGCCTCTTGCTCGCTAGTGCTTTAGCAGCCCCCGAACTACCTCCGAACTATCCTATTGCTGTTCACCGGACCTTATGATAACTCAGCTATACAGCTGATGTCTGCTGGACTGTTCCTTTTTACGGTACCGCATCCTGTTTATGTTTAGCCTCAGCCCAAACTGTGTCGTCATTACCAGCTGATGTCTTAGCTCTCTCAAATTACACCTGTGATTGCTTTATGCCTCTCTCCCATCTCAATATGGTTAGCTTATTGTTGTTTCGGTTATTTCTAATTGTACTATTTCACTGTAGATCCCCCAGACCAGCTAAACCTGCCTTAGATAGCTCCTTTGTCCCACCCCCCATACACGCGGAGACCGACTCAATTGGTGCCTCCAGTGATGCTATCTCTTTCATTGTTACCCAACGCTTAGGTTTACCTCCACTTTACTCATATCCTTCCATATCGTTGTCTGTACATAATGCCCTGAATCTTTTCTACAACGCCCGGAAATCTGCCCCCTTTATTCTATGTACCCAACGCACTAGAAGACCAGTTCTTAAAGCCTTTAGCCGTATCCTTATTCTAGTCCTCCTCTGTTCCTCCTGTGATGTAGAGGCTAACCCAGGCCCTGCAGCCCTCAGTATCACTCCTACTCCCCAGGCGCTATCATTTGCTGACTTCTGTAATCCCAAAAGCCTTGGTTTCCTGCATGTAAATATCAGAAGTCTACTTCCTAAGTTTGAGTTATTCACTGCGTTAGAACACTCCGCCAACCCTGATGTTCTAGCAGTGTCTGAATCCTGGTTTAGGAAGGCCACCAAAAATTCTGAAATGTCCATCCCCAACTATAACATTTTCCGTCTAGATAGAACTGCCAAAGGGGGTGGAGTTGCAATCTACTGTAGAGATAGCCTGCAGAGATCTATCATACTATCCAGGTCTGTGCCCAAACAATTTGAGCTTCTACTTCTAAAAATCCACCTTTCCAGAAATAAGTCTCTCACTGTTGCTGCTTGCTACAGACCCCCCTCAGCCCCCAGCTGTGCCCTGGACACCACATGTGAATTGATTGCCCCCCATTTATCCTCAGAGTTCGTACTGCTTGGTGACCTAAATTGGGATATGCTTAATACCCCGGCCATCCTACAATCCAAACTAGATGCCCTCAATCTCACGCAAATTATCAACGAACCTACCAGGTACAACCCTAAATCCGTAAACATGGGTACCCTCATAGATATCATCCTGACTAACTTACCCTCTAAATACACCTCCGCTGTCTTCAACCAGGATCTCAGCGATCACTGCCTTATTGCCTGCGTCCGTAACGGGTCCGCGGTCAAACGACCACCCCTCATCACTGTCAAACGCTCCCTAAAACACTTTAGCGAGCAGGCCTTCCTAATTGACCTGGCCCAGGTATCCTGGATGGATATAGATCTCATTCCATCAGTAGAGGATGCCTGGTTGTTCTTTAAAAGTAATTTCCTCTCAATCTTAAATAAACATGCCCCATTCAAAAAATACAGAACTAAGAACAGATATAGCCCCTGGTTCTCCTCAGACTTGACTGCCCTTGACCAGCACAAAAACATCCTGTGGCGTACTGCATTAGCATCAAATAGCCCCCGCGATATGCAACTTTTCAGGGAAGTTAGGAACCAATATACACAAGCAGTCAGGAAAGCAAAGGCTAACTTTTTCAAACAGAAATTTGCATCCTGTAGCACTAACTCCAAAAAGTTTTGGGACACTGTAAAGTCCATGGAGAATAAGAGCACTTCCTCCCAGCTGCCCACTGCACTGAGGCTAGGAAACACTATCACCACCGATAAATCTACAATAATCGAGAACTTCAACAAGCATTTTGCTACGGCCGGCCATGCTTTCCACCTGGCTACCACTACCCCGGCCACCAACTCTGCACCCTCCGCTGCAACTTGCCCATGCCCCCCCCCCGCTTCTCCTTCACACAAATTCAGACAGCTGATGTTCTGAAAGAGCTGCAAAATCTGGACCCCTACAAATCAGCTGGACTAGACAATCTGGACCCTTTCTTTCTAAAACTAGCCGCCGAAATTGTCGCAACCCCTATTACTAGTCTGTTCAACCTCTCTTTCGTAACGTCTGAGATCCCCAGAGATTGGAAAGCTGCCGCGGTCATCCCCCTCTTCAAAGGGGGTGACACTCTAGATCCAAACTGTTACAGACCTATATCCATCCTGCCCTGCCTATCGAAAGTATTTGAAAGCCAAGTTAACAAACAGATCACCGACCATTTCGAATCCCACCGTACCTTCTCCGCTATGCAATCCGGTTTCCGAGCTGGTCATGGGTGCACTTCAGCCACGCTCAAGGTCCTAAACGATATTATAACCGCGATCGATAATAGACAGTAATGTGCAGCCGTCTTCATCGACCTGGCCAAGGCTTTCGACTCTGTCAACCACCGCATTCTTATTGGCAGACTAAATAGCCTTGGTTTCTCAAATGACTGCCTCGCCTGGTTCACCAACTACTTCTCAGATAGAGTTCAGTGTGTCAAATCGGAGGGCCTGTTGTCTGGACCTATGGCAGTCTCTATGGGGGTGCCACAGGGTTCAATTCTTGGGCCGACTCTTTTCTCCGTGTATATCAATGATGTCGCTCTTGCTGCTGGTGACTCTCAGATCCACCTCTACGCAGACGACACCATTTTGTATACATCTGGCCCTTCATTGGACACTGTGTTAACAAACCTCCAAACGAGCTTCAATGCCATACAACACTCCTTCAGTAGCCTCCAACTGCTCTTAAACACTAGTAAAACTAAATGCATGCTCTTCAATCGAACGCTGCTGGCACCCGCCCACCCGACTAGAATCACCACTCTCGACGGGTCTGACCTAGAGTATGTGGACAACTACAAATACCTAGGTGTCTGGTTAGACTGTAAACTCTCCTTCCAGACTCACATTAAGAATCTCCAATCCAAAGTTACATCTAGAATCGGCTTCCTATTTCGCAACAAAGCCTCCTTCACTCGTAAAACGGACTATCCTACCGATCCTTGACTTCGGCGATGTCATTTACAAAATAGCCTCCAACACTCTACTCAGCAAATTGGATGTAGTCTATCACAGTGCCATCCGTTTTGTCTCCAAAGCCCCATACACTACCCACCACTGTGACCTGTACGCTCTTGTTGGCTGGTCCTCAATACATGTTCGTCGTCAAACCCACTGGCTCCAGGCCATCTATAAATCACTGCTAGGCAAATCCCCGCCTTATCTTAGCTCATTGGTCACCATAGCAGCACCCACCCGTAGTCTGCGCTCCAGCAGGTATATCTCACTGGTCATTCCCAAAGCCAACACCTCCTTTGGCCGCCATTCCTTCCAGTTCTCTGCTGCCAATGACTGGAACGAATTGCAAAACTCTCTGAAGCAGGAGACTCTTATCTCCCTCACTAACTTTAAGCATCAGTTGTCAGAGCACCTTACCGATCACTGCACCTGTACACAGCCCATCTGAAATTAGCCCACCCAACTACCTCATCCCTATATTGTTATTCATTTTGCTCTTTTGCACCCCAGTATCTCTATTTGCTCATAATCTCTTGCACATCTAGCATTCCAGTGTTAATACTAATTGTAATTATTTTGCACTATAGCCTATTTATTGCCTTACCTCCATAACTTGCTACATTTGCACACACTGTATATATATTTTCTGTTGTATTTTTTGACTTGATGTTTTTTTACCCCATATGTAACTCTGTGTTGTTGTTTTTATCGCACTGCTATGCTTTATCTTGGCCAGGTCGCAGTTGTAAATGAGAACTTGTTCTCAACTGGCTTACCTGGTTAAATAAAGGTGAAATAAATAAAAAACAAAAACAAAACAAAAAACCCAAACCAGTAAGCAGTAACAGTTATTATTATTATAATTATTATTATTATTATTATTATTTTATTTTTTATTTTTTATTTTTTATTTTTTATTTTTTATTTTTTTATTATCATTATTGTTGTTGTTGTTGTTGTTGTTGTTGTTATTGTTGATCTTGTTGTTATTATTATTATTGTTATTATTGTTGTTATTATTATACCAAATGGTAGTTATGAGGGCAGTAGGGGTAATGATAACGGTGGTAGTTTAATAGCGGTAGTAGTAGTAGGGATAATGGTAACGGTAGTAGTAATGATGATGGTAGTGGTAGTAGTAGCGATAATGGTAACGGTAGTAGTAATGATGATGGCAGTAGTAGTAAGGGTAATGGTAACAGTAATGATGATGGTAGTAGTAGTAGGGGTAATGGTAACAGTAGTAGCTTAATGATGATGGTAGTAGTAGTAGGGGTAATGGTATTTTATTTATTTATTTTTTAATCTTTATTTTAACAGGGAAAAACAGACTGAGACCTGGATCTCTTTTACGGCTGTGCCCTGTGTAAACATGTTGACATGTACAGTTTTAGACATACAGACAAGAACATTTCAAACATACAAAACAAAAACACAATTCAACAGAAACAATCACAGACAACATCATATTGATCCTCCATAACATTTTTTAAATGGGCAAGGGACACCAGAGTGTCTAACTTAAGTTGGATCTGCAGTTTGTTCCATAAATAAGGTGCAAAGGAACTGAAGGCAGTCCTACCCAACTCTGCGGAGACCACAGAAGTCTCTAATGTAATCCACATCTGTGTAATGGTAGTAGTTTATTGATGGTAGTAGGAGTAGGGGTAATGGTAACGGTAGTAGTAATGATGATGGTAGTAGTAGTAGGGGTAATGGTAACGGTAGTAGTAATGATGATGGTAGTAGTAGTAGGGTAATGGTAATGGTAATGATGATGGTAGTAGTAAAGGTAATGGTAGTAGTAATGATGATGGTAGTAGTGGTAACAGTAGTAGTTTAATGATGATGGTAGTTGTAGGGGTAATGGTAATTGTTTTAGTTTAATGATGATGGTAGTAGTACATGTTTACATTTTAGTCATTTAGCAGACGCTCTTATCCAGAGCAACTTACAGTTAGTGAATACATACATTATTTTTTAAATACTGGCCCCCCGTGGGAATCGAACCCCCAACTGTTGCAAATGCCATGCACTACCAACTGAGCAACATCCCGGCCGGCCATTCCCTCCCCTACCCTGGACGACACTGGGCCAATTGTTTGCCGCCCCATGGGTCTCCAGGTCGCGGCCGGCTACGACAAAGCCTGGATTCGAACCAGGATCTCTAGTGGCACAGCGAGCACTGCGATGCAGTGCCTTAGACCATTGCGCCACTCTCGTAGTAGTAAGGTAATGGTAACAGTAGTAGTAATGATGATGGTAGTAGTAGTAAGGGTAATGGTAACAGTAGTAGATGATAAATAGACTTGAAACTTGTATCTCATTATGGTGTATGGTGAAATAAGTATAGCCAGTTATAATTGTAATGGCTTAGCTGATAATAACAAAAGAAGAACAATATTTACATGGCTCAAAGAGAAGGAATATAATATCTATTGTTTACAGGAAACTCATTCTATAATTCTAGATGAAGTTGCATGGAAAAAGGAATGGAGGGGGGCGAAATATACTTCTCCCATGGGCAAAGAAATTCAAAAGGGGTGATGATATTAATGAATAGTAATTTCGATCCAAATGTGCAAATTGTCCAAATAGATACGCAAGGTAGATTGATTATTTTAAATATGTTATTGGACAATAAACAGATATGGCTCATTAACATTTACGGACCAAATAATGATGATCCACACTTCTTTGACAATATATATAATACATTATCAACCCTGCAAGCAATTCAAGACAATATTATTGTCACACCCTGGCTCTGGGACTCTATATGTTGAGCCAGGGTGTGTTCATTCTATGTGTTTATTTCTATGTTGGTAGTTCTAGTTGTGTCTATTTCTATGTTGGCTAGAGTGACTCCCAATCAGAGGCAACGAGTGTCAGCTGTCATTGGTTGTCTCTGATTGGGAGCCATATTTATACTGTCTGTTTTCCCTTTGTGTGTGTGGGTTCTTGTTCCGTGTTCGGTCATTGTTACCGTGGACTTCACGAGTCGTTTCTTGTTTTGTTGATTGTGTTCTATTATCACTAAAGATAATAAAGTTAAACATGTTCGTTCATCACGCTGCGCCTTGGTCTGTTCATTACGACGATCGTGACAATTATTATGGTGGGGGATTATAATACTGTTTTAAATAGCTCAATGGACCGTAAAGGAAATCACACCACAAACAATCACCCACATGCTCTTAAGGAAATCGTGAATGTCATGGATACATTAGAACTAGTAGATATATGGAGGCTTAAATATCCTGACCTAGTGAGATATACATGGCGGAGACTCAATCAAGCTAGTTGTCTTGACCTCTTTCTTATCTCATTCTCGTTGGCACCAAAAGTTTAAAAAGTGTTGATAGGGGACAGAATGCGGTCGGACCATCATATAATTGGCATATACATTACTCTTACTGAATTTCCACGTGGGCGAGGATATTGGAAATTTAATCAAAGCCTATTGGATGATAATTTATTTTTAACTAGGACAAAGGAATTTATAACGGACTTTTTCCGACATAACATAGGTACAGCAAATCCCCTTATTGTATGGGACACCTTTAAATGTGCCTTTAGAGGCCATGCAATTCAGTACTCATCTCGAAAACAAAAGCAATTCAGGTCAAAAGAGTTTATACTAACAAAGGAAATAGAAAGTCTAACAGAACAGATAGATGGCAATAAAAACTGTAACATAGAGGCTCAGAATAAATTAGAGGAAAAACAAAAAGAAATGGAGAAACTTATTCAAGAAATATCAAGTGTAATATATTATAAAAATAAAGCAAACTGGATGGAATATGGGGAAAAATGCACCAAATTCTTTTTTAATCTTCAACATAGGAATGCTACCAAAAATAATTTAATGAAACTGGTTACAATTGACAGAGTAACCCATGATTCACCAAATTATTTTTTGAAGGAGGAAACAAGGTACTTTAAGCATATGTTTTCGTTTCAGTCGCCTCCATCTCCTCTAACTGAAGCTAATTGTAGAGATTTTTTTCTATTGATAATGTAAAATTAACAGCCAAACAGAAAGACTCATGTGAAGGTGAAATTACAGAGGAGGAACTTCTGGATGCAATTAAAGACTTTAAGTCCGGGAAAACTCCAGGGTTGGATGGCATACCAGTTGAAGTATACCAAACCTTTTTAGATATACTAAGAGGACCGTTATTAGCATGTTTTAACCACTCCTATGTAAATGGTAGATTATCTGACACTCAAGAAGAAGGTCTGATCTCATTATAACTGAAACAGGATACAAGTGGAAAATATAAAGATCCAGTCCATTTAAAAAATTGGAGGCCCCTTACACTTCAGTGTTGTGATGCAAAAATTCTAGCAAAATGTATAGCACATATAATTAAAAAGGTATTGTTGGATATTATTTATTCTAAATCAGACAGGTTTTTTACATGGAAGATACATTGGAGATAATATAAGGCAAGTATTGGAAACTATAGAACATTATGGAAAATCTGAGAAACCAGGCATGCTATTCATAGCAGACTTCGAAAAGGCATTTGATAAAGTACGACTGGGGTTTATACACTGCTCAAATAAATAAAGGGAACACTTACACAACACAATGCAACTCCAAGTCAATCACACTTCTGTGAAATCAAACTGTCCACTTAGGAAGCAACACTGATTGACAATAAATTTCACATGCTGTTGTGCAAATGGAATAGACAACAGGTGGAAATTATAGGCAATTAGCAAGACACCCCCAATAAAGGACTGGTTTTGCAGTTGGTGACCACAGACCACTTCTCAGTTCCTATGCTTCCTGGCTGATGTTTTGGTCACTTTTGAATGCTGGCGGTGCTTTCACTCTAGTGGTAGCATGAGACGGAGTCTACAACCCACACAAGTGGCTCAGATAGTGCAGCTCATCCAGGATGGCACATCAATGCGAGCTGTGGCAAGAAGGTTTGCTGTGTCTGTCAGCGTAGTGTCCAGAGCATGGAGGCGCTACCAGGAGACAGGCCAGTACATCAGGAGATGTGGAGGAGGCCGTAGGAGGGCAACAACCCAGCAGCAGGACTGCTACCTCCGCCTTTGTGCAAGGAGGAGCAGGAGGAGCACTGCCAGAGCCCTGCAAAATGACCTCCAGCAGGCCACAAATGTGCATGTGTCTGCTCAAACGGTCAGAAACAGACTCCATGAGGGTGGTGTGAGGGCCCAACGTCCACAGGTGGGGGTTGTGCTTACAGCCCAACACCGTGCAGGACGTTTGGCATTTGCCAGAGAATACCAAGATTGGCAAATTCGCCACTGGCGCCCTGTGCTCTTCACAAATGAAAGCAGGTTCACACTGAGCACGTGACAGAGTCTGGAGACGCCTTGGAGAACGTTCTGCTGCCTGCAACATCCTCCAGCATGACCGGTTTGGCGGTGGGTCAGTCATGGTGTGGGGTGGCATTTCTTTGGGGGGCCGCACAGCCCTCCATGTGCTCGCCAGAGGTAGCCTGACTGCCATTAGGTACCGAGATGAGATCCTCAGACCCCTTGTGAGACCATATGCTGGTGCGGTTGGCCCTGGGTTCCTCCTAATGCAAGACAATGCTAGACCTCATGTGGCTGGAGTGTGTCAGCAGTTCCTGCAAGAGGAAGGCATTGATGCTATGGACCGCCCGTTCCCCAGACCTGAATCCAATTGAGCACATCTGGGACATCATGTCTCGCTCCATCCACCAACGCCACGTTGCACCACAGACTGTCCAGGAGTTGGCGGATGCTTTAGTCCAGGTCTGGGAGGAGATCCCTCAGGAGACCATCCGCCACCTCATCAGGAGCATGCCCAGGCGTTGTAGGGAGGTCATACAGGCACGTGGAGGCCACACACACTACTGAGCCTCTTTTTGACTTGTTTTAAGGACATTACATCAAAGTTGGATCAGCCTGTAGTGTGGTTTTCCACTTAAATTTTGAGGGTGACTCCAAATCCAGACCTCCATGGGTTGATACATTTGATTTCCATTGATAATTTTTGTGTGATTTTGTTGTCAGCACATTCAACTATGTAAAGAAAAAAGTATTTAATAAGATTATTTCATTCATTCAGATCTAGGATGTGTTATTTTAGTGTTCCCTTTATTTTTTTGAGCAGTGTATATAAATGCCTGGAACATTTCAATTTTGGTGAATCTCTTATAAAATGGGTCAAAATCATGTATAGTAACCCTAGGTGTAAAATAGTAAATAATGGCTATTTCTCAGAAAGTTTTAAACTGTCAAGAGGAGTGAAACAAGGTTGACCACTATCATTGAGATGTTAGCTATTAAAATCAGATCCAACAATAATATTAGGGGATTGGAAATCCAGGGCTTAAAAACAAAGGTGTCATTGTACGCTGATTATTCATGTTTTCTTTTAAATCCACAACTAGAATCACTCCACAGCCTCATAGAGGATCTAGATACATTTTCTAACCTCTCTGGATTACAACCAAATTATGACAAATGTACTATATTACGTATTGGAATAATAAAAAATACAATTTTTACATTGCTATGTAGTTTACCAATAAAATGGTCTGATGGTGATGTGGATATACTCAGAATACATATCCCAAATGAAATAAATGATCTCACTCCAATACATTTTAATTGAAAGTTAGCAAAAATAGATAAGATCTTGCTACCATGGAAAGGTGGGTGCCTGTCAATTTGTGGAAAAATCACCCTGATTAACTCTTTAGTATTATCCCAGTTTACCTATTTGCTTATGGTCTTGCCTACGCCTAGCGAACAGTTTTTTAAATTATATGAGAAAAAAATATTTCATTTGGAACGGCAAGCCAGACAAAATTAAACGAGCATATTTATATAATGAATATGAATCCGGAGGACAGAAATTATTAAATATTAAAGCATTAGACCTATCACTAAAAGCTTCAGTCATACAAAAGTTATACTTAAATCCGAACTGGTTCTCTAGCAAATTAGTAAGACTGTCTCACCCAATGTTCAAGAATGGCCTTTTTCTCTTTATTCAGATTACAACCACTCACTTTCAGTTATTTGAAAAGGAAATAATCTCCCAGATATCACTATTTCTAAAACAAGCCATAGAAAGTTGGTTGCAATTTCAATTTAATCCTCCAGAAACGACAGAACAAATAATGCAACAAATATTGTGGTTAAACTCAAATATACTAATTGACAAATAACCTTTTTTTTTTTGACCTCCCCCCCAAAAAAGGTATAATCTTTGTAAATGATATCATCGGTAGGACTGGTGGAGTTATGTCGCACATGCAGCTAACAAAAACATATGGAAATGTCTGCCCTACCCAAAATTACAACCAAATAATTGCAGCCTTACTGCAAAAATGGAAGAGGAAAGTGGAAGGAGGAGAAAGTAAGGAACTTGTCTGTCGGCATTGCATTAAATAACATAATTGGTTAAGGTAAACTGTGATAAATAAAAAGTATATCAGTTTCATTTAAGGACCAAAGGAATGACAGCCGTCCCATATAGATTGCAAAATAGTTGGGAAGAGATTTTTGACGTACCGATCCCATGGCATAGTGTTTATGAACTGATACGCAAAACGACACCGGATTCAAAACTTATAATCTTTCAATTTAATTTATTATATAAAATTCTTGCTACCAATAGAATGTTATTTATATGGGGGATACAATCTTCCCAGCTCTGTAGATTTAGCTGCGAAGAGGCAGAATCATTAGATCATTTTTTTTGGTACTGTCCATTTGTAGCTTGTTTTTGGACACAGGTCCAGGAATGGCTAAAGGATTGCAATATTTACCTGGAGCCAACCCTGCAGATAGCACTACTAGGTGATCTGAAAAGTCATAGTCAATCGATCAATAACATAATAATACTATTAGCAAAAATGTTTATTTTCAATTCACAATCTGTAGAAACAATGAGAATAGAAAGGTTCAGAACTTCTGTAAGACATCACAGTACAGTTGAAATATATATGGCAAATAGAAATCCTATATGGATGGTGTTAAAAGATAGATGGGAGGTGTTGAATGGAATTGAAGGATGGGACTAATAACAACTAACAACAAACAATAACAAGATAACTAATAATGTAGGCACACTGTGTCCATAATAAATGTCTGGGTTGTAGGTTGGGAGCTTTTGTGAAGGAGCACAGTTAGAAAGATATGGCATATAGAAGCAAACCGGATGGACATCATGAAAATTATCGGAGAGGTTGAGAGTAGAAGAAGTTCAGGAGAAAGAACAAACAAAATGTAATTATTGTAAAATTGACTGTGTCCATAAAATGTAGATAGTGGGTATGGGCTGGAAGTAGAGGCCTAGGCGTTGTTGTTCAATAGTTTACTCCAAATGGGGAAAGGGTGGCGTGGTTGGAAAGTAATAAATGGGAATATATATATATTTTTTAAGGATATGTATGTGTATGTATGTATGTATATTTGTATGTGGGTGTGTATGTGTGTGTGTGTATGTGTGTATATATATATGTATATATATATATTTTTTTAAACATGGGGGATTGGAAGTGATGCAGACAATGACATTGATGGAAGTTACAATCTATCTGCAATATTAAGCTAATCTACAAAAAAAAAAAAAACACAGTAGTAGTTTAATGATGATGATAGTAGTAGTAGGGTAAATCAAATCAAATCAAATTTTATTGGTCACATGCGCCGAATACAACAGGTGCAGACATTACAGTGAAATGCTTACTTACAGCCCTTAACCAACAGTGCATTTATTTTTAACAAAAAAAGTAAAAATAAAACAACAACAAAAAAAGTGTTGAGAAAAAAAGAGCAGAAGTAAAATAAAATAACAGTAGGGAGGCTATATATACAGGGGGGTACCGGTGCAGAGTCAATGTGTGGGGGCACCGGCTAGTTGAGATAGTTGAAGTAATATGTTCATGTGGGTAGAGTTAAAGTGACTATGCATAAATAATTAACAGAGTAGCAGCAGCATAAAAAGGATGGGGTGGGGGGCAGTGCAAATAGTCCGGGTAGCCATGATTAGCTGTTCAGGAGTCTTATGGCTTGGGGGTAGAAGCTGTTGAGAAGTCTTTTGGACCTAGACTTGGCACTCCGGTACCGCTTGCCGTGCGGTAGCAGTGAGAACAGTCTATGACTAGGGTGGGAGAGAGAGAGAGAGAGAGAGAGAGAGAGAGAGAGAGAGAGAGAGAGAGAGAGAGAGAGAGAGAGAGAGAGAGAGAGAGAGAGAGAGAGAGAGAGAGAGAGAGAGAGAGAGAGAGAGAGAGAGAGAGGGGAGAGAGGAGAGAGAGAGGGAGAGAGAGAGAGAGAGAGAGAGGAAGGAGAGATAGAGAGAGAGTTGTTCTCTCCCCTGTAGTGCTCTTCCCTGTGACCATATTAATAATAATCTACACTAGAGTCTGATAATGCTCTCTGAATCTATTATCAATTGTTCCAGTCTGCTCTCTAATGTTCTGGATGTTCTAAGAAGGCTTCCTTTTTGTTCTAGTTAGAATGGTGAATAAGTAGAATAGAGTTCTATCCATGATGTCAGACCTTAACTTGATCACTCTTCTGTCACTGAGAATGTTCCTGCTGCATGAAGACATTCAAATGAGCCTCGTGAGTCCCTGAAAAGTATATCGTTCTCTCCATGTGGGGGCAGTTGAGTCATTGGGATCAGGGCTTGCTAGCAAAATAATGTTCTTTGGAATAATGTACATTTGCTGAAGCATTATGACAACTCAGCAACACAATGGTAGGGATTTACTGAGCTCTGCTTGGGTCATTGATAAGTAATTGTCTCAACGCAGCCTTACAATGCTGTGAAAGGTTCCAGGAACCCAATTTGGGTGGATCCCATCCTCCTTATAAAACTAGTTTCGCTTCCAGAAGGTATCAAAATGTCGGCTCAGGCTGGTCACTAGATCACCCAGCACTCATGAGGCTCGGAGCTGGAGCGTGCTGCATGGACCACTGCGCTACGGCATTTCACAACGCTCTAGCAAGCACTAAGAATACTATGAAAACTGATGATACATAGCCGCGTCGTTTCTAATTATTTTGTTTTAAGCCTTCCCCAAACATAGCCCTAACCTTAACCACTCGAAATGAATGCCTAAACGGTTAACCTTTGAGTTGTTTCTGTTTTAACCCTGTAACCACGCGGAATTAATGCCTCAAAAATATACATTCATCCATGAGTCAAGGGGCATTGGGACTGATTCAAACCCATGCTGACTCTGGCATATGTGTGCTGGTGTCAGTGGCTGTAACCGCAAGACCACACAGGCACTGAGGTAACAAAATAATGTATTCTGCCTATTGCTTGCCTTCAACATATAATAAAACAATTGATAAAAATAAACAAAAATATCCCTAACAATATACATGTTATCCCCTACAAATGAGTAAATGTATCACAATCCACATACGAATTCACACGAAAGGTGCTGTAGCCTGCACGTAGACCACATAAGGTACTATTTACTGTAGGTATGGTACTGTATTGTATACAAACACTGCTTCCAGCTGCCCCATCATGGCGGCCATTCTAAATATGTATTCAGATATTCAAATCCTCCTGCTGCAGGATTATTTTCCTCCTGTGACGAAAGGGGTCAAATTAAGATTCGACATCTGTATTTTGGGTTGGAAAAAGTGGTCATATCAAACCATTCCTGCATTCGTCCTTCAAGCTCCTGTATGGTTTGTACATTGCATTTATATACCTGACTCTGCATACAGTTTTGTACATCTCTGAACATTGTGGTAGAATACCCGTGTATTGAAAATATGCTGATGCATATATACAGTGGGGAAAAAAAGTATTTGGTCAGCCACCAATTGTGCAAGTTCTCCCACTTAAAAAGATGAGAGAGGCCTGTAATTTTCATCATAGGTACACGTCAACTATGACAGACAAAATGAGGAAAAAAAATCCAGAAAATCACATTGTAGGATTTTTTATGAATTGATTAGCAAATTATGGTGGAAAATAAGTATTTGGTCAATAACAAAAGTTTCTCAATACTTTGTTATATACCCTTTGTTGGCAATGACACAGGTCAAACGTTTTCTGTAAGTCTTCACAAGGTTTTCACACACTGTTGCTGGTATTTTGGTCCATTCCTCCATGAAGATCTCCTCTAGAGCAGTGATGTTTTGGGGCTGTCGCTGGGCAACATGGACTTTCAACTCCCTCCAAAGATGTTCTATGGGGTTGAGATCTGGAGACTGGCTAGGCCACTCCAGGACCTTGAAATGCTTCTTACGAAGCCACTCCTTCGTTGCCCGGGCGGTGTGTTTGGGATCATTGTCATGCTGAAAGACCCAGCCATGTTTCATCTTCTGATGGAAGGAGGTTTTCACTCAAAATCTCACGATACATGGCCCCATTCATTCTTTCCTTTACACGGATCAGTCGTCCTGGTCCCTTTGCAGAAAAACAGCCCCAAAGCATGATGTTTCCACCCCCATGCTTCACAGTAGGTATGGTGTTCTTTGGATGCAACTCAGCATTCTTTGTCCTCCAAACACGAGTTTGGTTTTTACCAAAAAGTTATATTTTGGTTTCATCTGACCATATGACATTCTACCAATCCTCTTCTGGATCATCCAAATGCACTCTAGTAAACTTCAGACGGGCCTGGACATGTACTGGCTTAAGCAGGGGGACACGTCTGGCGGCGTAGTGTGTTACTGATGGTAGGCTTTGTTACTTTGGTCCCAGCTCTCTGCAGGTCATTCACTAGGTCCCCCCGTGTGGTTCTGGGATTTTTGCTCACTGTTCTTGTGATCATTTTGACCCCACGGGGTGAGATCTTGCGTGGAGCCCCAGATCGAGGGAGATTATCAGTGGTCTTGTATGTCTTCCATTTCCAAATAATTGCTCCTACAGTTGATTTCTTCAAACCAAGCTGCTTACCTATTGCAGATTCAGTCTTCCCAGCCTGGTGCAGGTCTACAATTTTGTTTCTGGTGTCCTTTGACAGCTCTTTGGTCTTGGCCATAGTGGAGTTTGGAGTGTGACTGTTTGAGGTTATGGACAGGTGTCTTTTATACTGATAACAAGTTCAAACAGGTGCCATTAATACAAGTAACGAGTGGAGGACAGAGGAGCCTCTTAAAGAAGAAGTTACAGGTCTGTGAGAGCCAGAAATCTTGCTTGTTTGTAGGTGACCAAATACTTATTTTCCACCATAATTTGCAAATAAATTCATTAAAAATCCTACAATGTGATTTTCTGGAGAAAAAAAAATCTCAATTTGTCTGTCATAGTTGACGTGTACCTATGATGAAAATTACAGGCCTCTCTCATCTTTTTAAGTGGCAGAACTTGCACAATTGGTGGCTGACTAAATACTTTTTCCCCCACTGTATAACAGTCTTATTCTAAAATGGATTAAATAAAAACATGTCCTCATCAATCTACACACAATACCCCATAATGACAAAGCAAAAACAGGTTTCTTGAAATGTTTGCACATTTCTTAAAAACTAAAAACTGAAATACCTTATTTGTATAAGTATTCAGACCCTTTGATATGAGACTTGAAATTGATCTTAGGTGCATTCTGTTTCCATTGATCATCCCTGAGATGTTTCTACAACTTGATTGAAGTCCACCTGTGGTAAATTCAATTGATTGGACATGATTTGGAAAGGCACACACCT
This sequence comes from Coregonus lavaretus, assembly GCF_964263955.1. Classification (NCBI taxonomy): domain Eukaryota; kingdom Metazoa; phylum Chordata; class Actinopteri; order Salmoniformes; family Salmonidae; genus Coregonus; species Coregonus lavaretus. The sequence goes on from NW_028160861.1 coordinate 108,547, forward strand.
GTCTATATAAGGTCCCACAGTTGACAGTGAATGTCAGAGCAAAAACCAAGCCATAAGGTCGAAGGAATTGTCTGTAGAGCTCAGACCTGGGGAAGGCTGCCAAATACATTCTGCAGCATTGAAGGTCCCCAAGAACACAGTGGCCTCCATCATCCTTAGATGTAAGAAGTTTGGAACCACCAAGACTCTTCCTAGAGTTGGCCGCCAGACCAAACTGAGCAATCGGGGGAGAAGGGCCTTGGACAGGGAGGTGACCAAGAACCCGATGGTCACTCTGACAGCACACCAGAGTTCCTCTGTGGAGATGGGATAACCTTCCAGAAGGACAATGATCTCTGCAGCACTCCACCAATCACTACTTTATGGTAGAGTGGCCAGACGCAAGCCACTCCTCAGTAAAAGGCACATGACACCCCGCTTGGAGTTTGTCAAAAGGTACCTAAAGGACTCTCAAGATTCTCTGGTCTGATGAAACCAAGATTGAACTCTTTGACCTGAATGCCAATCGTCACGTCTGGAGGAAACCTGGCACCATCCCTACGGTGAAGCATGTTGGTGGCAGCATCATGCTGTGGGGATGTTTTTCAGCGGCAGGGACTGGGAGACTAGTCAGGATCAAGGGAAAAATGAACGGAGCAAAGTACAGAGAGATCCTTGATGAAAACCTGCTCCAGAGCGCTCAGAACCTCAGACTGGGGCAAATGACAATGACCCTAAGCACACAGCCAAGACAACGCAGGAGTCGCTTCGGGACAAGTCTCTGAATGTCCTTGAGTGGCCCAACCAGAGCCCGGTCTTGAACCTGATCGAACATCTCTGGAGAAACCTGAAAATAGCTGTGCAACGATGCTCCCCATTCAACCTGACAGAGCTTGAGAGGATCTGCAATGAAGAATGGGAGAAACTCCCCAAATACAGGTGTGCCAAGCTTGTAGCGTCATATCCAAGACGACTCGAGGCTGTAATCGCTGCCAAAGGTGCTTTAACAAAGTACTGAGTAAAGGGTCTGAATACTTATGTAAATGTGATATTTCAGTTTTTTTTTTTTTTATAAAGTTGCTAAAAATTCTAAAAACCAGTTTTTGCTTCATCATTATGGGGTATTGTGTATAGATTGATGTTTGAATAAGGCTGTAACGTAACAAAATGTGGAAAAAGTCAAGGGGTCAGAATACTTTTATAATGCGTTGTATCTTTTGCTTGCCTCAATAACCTGTACAGTATGGTACAATGTCTGCCAATGAGTTCAGCCATTGTTGTTTAATTGAATGTGAATTCTTGTCACTCTGCGTTGTTGTTGAGTTTATTGTTCTTCTGTCCCTGTGTGTTATATTGTAAAGGAACATATTGTAAAGGAACATATTGTAAAGGAATATATTGTAAAGGAACATGTGGTAAAGGAACATGTGGTAAAGGAACATATTGTAAAGGAACATGTGGTAAAGGAACATAATGTAAAGGAACATATTGTAAAGGAACATATGATAAAGGAACATATGATAAAGGAACATATTGTAAATGAACATATGATAAAGGAACATATTGTAAAGGAACATTGTAAAGGAACATATTATAAAGGAACATAATGTAAAGGAACATAATGTAAAGGAACATATTGTAAAGGAACATATTATAAAGGAACATGTGGTAAAGGAACATAATGTAAATGAACATATTGTAAAGGAACATGTGGTAAAGGTTCATAATGTAAAGGAACATATTGTAAAGGAACATATTATGAAGGAACATATGATAAAGGAACATATGATAAAGGAACATATTGTAAATGAACATATGAAAAAGGAACATATTGTAAAGGAACATTGTAAAGGAACATATTATAAAGGAACATAATGTAAAGGAACATAATGTAAAGAAACATATTGTAAAGGAACATATTGTAAAGGAACATATTATAAAGGAACATAATGTAAAGGAACATAATGTAAAGGAACATATTATAAAGGAACATATTGTAAAGGAACATAATGTAAAGGAACATATTGTAAAGGAACATATTGTAAAGGAACATGTTGTAAAGGAACATAATGTAAAGGAACATATGATAAAGGAACATAATGTAAAGGAACATATTGTAAAGGAACATATTGTAAAGGAACATATTGTAAAGGAACATATTATAAAGGAACATATTATAAAGGAACATATTATATAAAGGAACATGTGGTAAAGGTACATAATGTAAAGGAACATATTGTAAAGGAACATATTGTAAAGGAACATATTATAAAGGAACATGTGGTAAAGGTACATAATGTAAAGGAACATATTGTAAAGGAACATATTATAAAGGAACGTATGATAAAGGAACATATGATAAAGGAACATATTATAAATGAACATATGATAAAGGAACATATTGTAAAGGAACATTGTAAAGGAACATATTATAAAGGAACATAATGTAAAGGAACATAATGTAAAGGAACATATTGTAAAGGAATATATTATAAAGGAACATAATGTAAAGGAACATAATGTAAAGGAATATATTGTAAAATAACATATTATAAATGAACATGTGGTAAAGGAACATAATGTAAAGAAACATATTGTAAAGGAACATGTGGTAAAGGTACATCATGTAAAGGAACATAATGTAAAGAAACATATTGTAAAGGAACATGTGGTAAAGGTACATAATGTAAAGGAACATATTGTAAAGGAACATATTATAAAGGAACATATGATAAAGGAACATAATGTAAAGGAACACATTGTAAAGGAACATGTTGTAAAGGAACATAATGTAAAGGAACATAATGTAAAGGAACATATTGTAAAGGAACATATGATAAAGGAACATAATGTAAAGGAACATATTGTAAAGGAACATATTGTAAAGGAACATATTATAAAGGAACGTATGATAAAGGAACATATGATAAAGGAACATAATGTAAAGGAACATATCGTAAAGGAACATATTATAAAGGAACGTATGATAAAGGAACATATGATAAAGGAACATAATGTAAAGGAACATAATGTAAAGAAACATATTGTAAAGGAACATGTGGTAAAGGTACATCATGTAAAGGAACATATTGTAAAGGAACATATCATAAAGGAACACATGATAAAGGAACATAATGTAAAGGAACACATTGTAAAGGAACGTGTTGTAAAGGAACGTATGATAAAGGAACATATTGTAAAGGAACATTTGATAAAGGAACATAATGTAAAGGAACATATTATAAAGGAACATGTGGTAAAGGAACATAATGTAAAGGAACATATTGTAAAGGAACATATTATAAATGAACATATGATAAAGGAACATAATGTAAAGGAACATATTGTAAATTAACATATTATAAAGGAACGTATGATAAATGAACATATTATAAATGAACATATGATAAAGGAACATAATGCAAAGGAACATATTGTAAAGGAACATATTATAAATGAACATATGATAAAGGAACATAATGTAAAGGAACATAATGTAAAGGAACATAATATAAAGGAACATGTGTTAAAGGAACATAATGTAAAGGAACATAATATAAAGGAACATGTGGTAAAGGAACATAATGTAAAGGAACATATTATAAAGGAACATGTGGTAAAGGAACATGTGGTAAAGGAACTACATGTAAAGGAACATCATGTAAAGGAACATATGATAAAGGAACATAATGTAAAGGAACATATTGTAAAGGAACATATTATAAAGGAACATATGATAAAGGAACATAATGTAAAGGAACATAATGTAAAGGAACATAATATAAAGGAACATGTGGTAAAGGAACATAATGTAAAGAAACATATTGTAAAGGAACATATTATAAAGGAACATATGATAAAGGAACATAATGTAAAGGAACACAATGTAAAGGAACATATTATAAAGGAACATGTGGTAAAGGAACATATTGTAAAGGAACATATTATAAAGGAACATATTGTAAAGGAACGTGGTAAAGGAACGTGGTAAAGGAACGTGGTAAATGAACATATTGTAAAGGAACATATTATAAAGGAACATATGATAAAGGAACATAATGTAAAGGAACATATTGTAAATTAACATATTATAAAGGAATGTATGATAAATGAACATATTGTAAAGGAACATATGATAAAGGAACATAATGTAATGGAACATATTGTAAAGGAACATATTATAAATAAACATATGATAAAGGAACATAATGTAAAGGAACATAATGTAAAGGAACATAATATAAAGGAACATGTGGTAAAGGAACATAATGTAAAGGAACATAATATAAAGGAACATGTGGTAAAGGAACATAATGTAAAGGAACATATTATAAAGGAACATGTGATCTGTGTTATTGAGTAGCTGACACCTCAGGGTTTGGTAATGTATTGATGATGTCACAGCTGCTACAGCATGGAAGCCAGTCATGCTATTGATAACACCATATTTACTTGTTATCCATCCACATTGAATGATATGGAAAAGTCGAAGCAACAAGTGTCACACCCCACCGGCCCAGCAACAAGTGTCACACCCCACCGGCCCAGCAACAAGTGTCACACCCCCCCTGGCCCAGCAACATATTGTAAAGGAACATATGATAAAGGAACATATTGTAAAGGAACATATTATAAAGGAACATATGATAAAGGAACATAATGTAAAGGAACATAATGTAAAGGAACATAATATAAAGGAACATGTGGTAAAGTAACATAATGTAAAGGAACATATTATAAAGGAACATGTGGTAAAGGAACATAATGTAAAGGAACATAATGTAAAGGAACATATGATAAAGGAACATATTACAAAGGAACATATTGTAAAGGAACATATTATAAAGGAACATATGATAAAGGAACATAATGTAAAGGAACGTAATGTAAAGGAACATACGATAAAGGAACATATTATAAAGGAACATATTATAAAGGAACGTGGTAAAGGAACATAATGTAAAGGACCATATTGTAAAGGAACATATTATAAAGGAACATATGATAAAGGAACATAATGTAAAGGAACATAATGTAAAGGAACATGTGGTAAAGGAACATAATGTAAAGGAACATATTGTAAAGGAACATATTATAAAGGAACATATGATAAAGGAACATATGATAAAGGAACATATTGTAAAGGAACGTATTGTAAAGGAACATATTATAAAGGAACATATTGTAAAGGAACGTGGTAAAGGAACATAATGTAAAGGAACATATTGTAAAGGAACACATTATAAAGGAACATATGATAAAGGAACATATTGTAAAGGAACATATTGTAAAATTATTATTGAGCTGATGGTCGGGTGGTTAATAATTTTGGGACTGCAGATTGACCACAAGAAATGCAAACATATATAATATTTGACTAAAACATTATAATTTCAAACCTGCTTACATTTATATACAATCACACACTCTATCATGCCTGGGAATACTTGGGAACAAATTTCCAAAATAAAAATCACTTGGAGCTGATTTGCTAGTGTTTTTACAGTTTTTTATGCACACACACACACACACACACACACACACACACACACACACACACACACACACACACACACACACACACACACACACACACATACACACACATACACACATACACACACATACACACACACACACACACAAACATACACACACACATACACACGTACACACATATACACATATATACACACACGCACACACACACACAGACATACACGCACACACACACACACACACACATACACACACATACACACACACACACATGCTTGACAATCTGTGTTATTGAGTAGCTGACACCACAGTGTCACACCCCCCCTGGCACAGCAACAAGTGTCACCCCCCCCCTGGCCCAGCAACAAGTGTCACACCCCCCCTGTCCCAGCAACAAGTGTCACACCCCCACTGGCACAGCAACAAGTGTCACACCCCCTCGGCCCAGCAACAAGTGTCACACCCCCCGGCCCAGCAACAAGTGTCACACCCCCCTGGCCCAGCAACAAGTGTCAGAGTGAGTAATGGTTTGTTCCTCACAGTCATGTCTGCATCTAGTTGGCACCAGGCAAGCTCTGCCATCTGTCTCTCCTCCCACTCTCTCCCTCTCTCCTCTCTCCTCCCCTCTCCTCCCCCTCTCTCCCTTTCCCCTCCCTCTCCCTCTCTCTCCCTCTCTCCTCCCTCTCCTCCCCCTCTCCGTTCTGCTCCACATTTCCCATCATTACGTGCCTGCCATCCTTATGTCATATCAGAGACAAGCGCCAAGTGACCCTCACCCCCTCACCCCTCACCCCCTCGCCCCCAAGCCCCCCCCCCCCCCCCCCCCTTTCTCTATTGCCCTATCTTTTTCGTGCCGCTCTCCTCCTCCTTGCGCCCTATCTCTTCACGCCCCCTCTTCCCATGAGCCCCTCTTTCAGCACCCACTCTGATACAGAGTGCTCTTAGGGTCCAGGTGGCATCCTCATTCTCCTCCTCCTCGCTGCTCTGCTCCGCTGGCCGCCCGGAAAACAAAAGAGTTGTTGTGATGTTCCCGGCAAAAACATAGAAAACAGCAACAAACAATCCTGTGAGCATCTGGCTGGCTTCGTTGTTGTTTATTGACATTGTTGTTGTTGTTGTTGTTGTTGTTGTTGTTGTTGTTGTTGTTGTTATTGTTATTGCCACTCTCCTCGGATCTGTGGATGTTCTGTTGTCAACCAGGATCATCCAATATGGGGATATGCCCTGGGAGCTTGGAACTTTTTCTGGTTTACCAGAGCTGTTGTTGTCCGCGGTGCTCCTGTCGCACACACACACACACACACACACACACACACACACACACCACAGAGCTGAAGCCAAATATATTCTCGAGAAGCTCTCTGCCACCACCTCCACCTCTTGCCTCGAAAGACCTGGGATTGCCACGGGATCTATCACGCACACACAACACACGCTCCGAGCCGGCCGTTTGGGTATTGATTTATTGTAAGATTTTGTCAATTTCAAAGGCAAATACAAAGGGGGTAGCTTAAGGAGCTTGCCGCGGGGGAGAGAGACGCCGCAAATGCGACGTTAAACACAGACGGGGAATAAACAAACAAACGGACGAGCGGACGGACGGAAGACAAACAGTGTTGTTTCTTTTCTCTCTCTTTTTTTCTCTGAAGAATTAAAACTGGACTTTGAAAGACAAGAAGAGAAGTCAATGTTTTCCCTTTGGAGGCGGGCATATGGCGTGCGGACAGGCAAGGGTTAAAACGCAGCAGAGAGAGAGAGAGAGAGAGAGTGAGAGAGAGAGAGAGAGAGAGAGAGAGAGAGACAGAGAGAGAGAGAGAGAGACAGAGAGAGTGTGTGTGAGAGAGAGAGAGAGAGAGAGAGAGAGAGAGACAGAGAGAGAGAGAGAGAGACAGAGAGAGTGTGTGTGTGAGAGAGAGAGAGAGAGAGAGAGAGAGAGAGAGAGAGAGAGAGAGAGAGAGAGAGAGAGAGAGAGAGAGAGAGAAGGGGGGATAATTAGGCAGCTTGCTACCCAGCCCTCATCAGTATGCGGACTATGCAAATTGACCGGCTGGTTTTTCTCTGTGGATCAGAAGGCATGCGGAGCAGAGATGAATTAACGACTATTATAGCAACAGAGGAGAGGCAGATTTATGCAAAGCGATGGGGAGAACAGAGGAGAGGAAACACAGGGAACGATACAGTGTCGTATTCAAGAGCCTCCACCAGTCCAGCACTTTACTGTATGGCTAAAGACCCCATGGAGGACGTACTTCTACACACACACACTCTCACACAGATTCACACACCGTATAGAGGATACCTCACACTCTCACACAGATTCACACACCGTATAGAGGATACCTCACACTCTCACACAGATTCACACACCGTATAGAGGATACCTCACACTCTCACACAGATTCACACACCGTATAGAGGATACCTCACACTCTCACACAGATTCACACACCGTATAGAGGATACCTCACACTCTCACACAGATTCACACACCGTATAGAGGATACCTCACACTCTCACACAGATTCACACACCGTATAGAGGATACCTCACACTCTCACACAGATTCACACACCGTATAGAGGATACCTCACACTCTCACACAGATTCACACACCGTATAGAGGATACCTCACACTCTCACACAGATTCACACACCGTATAGAGGATACCTCACACTCTCACACAGATTCACACACCGTATAGAGGATACCTCACACTCTCACACAGATTCACACACCGTATAGAGGATACCTCACACTCTCACACAGATTCACACACTGTATAGAGGATACCTCACACTCTCACACAGATTCACACACCGTATAGAGGATACCTCACACTCTCACACAGATTCACACACCGTATAGAGGATACCTCACACTCTCACACAGATTCACACACCGTATAGAGGATACCTCACACTCTCACACAGATTCACACACCGTATAGAGGATACCTCACACTCACACACAGATTCACACACCGTATAGAGGATACCTCACACTCTCACACAGATTCACACACCGTATAGAGGATACCTCACACTCTCACTCACCCTCATGGATTCCCAGACTGCATTGGACTATCTACACACACACAGATACACAGATACACAGATACACACACACATATTCCTCCATTGTTTTTTGTGCTGGAAATACAGAAAAAAGCTCATCATACCATTACGCTTCTATATTTATCTGCACACTGATAGGCTGCTTCACTGGCTGATAATGACCTATCTGCACACTGATAGGCTGCTTTACTGGTTGATAATGACCTACCTGCACACTGATAGGCTGCTTTACTGGTTGATAATGACCTACCTGCACACTGATAGGCTGCTTTACTGGTTGATAATGACCTACCTGCACACTGATAGGCTGCTTTACTGGTTGATAATTACCTACCTGCACACTGATAGGCTGCTTTACTGGTTGATAATTACCTACCTGCACACTGATAGGCTGCTTACCGCTTGCTGGAATAACAAATCACAGAACGAGTCGTGGAACAAGCGAGTAAAAGAGAAAAAAGAGAAGGAGACGAGTAATGTGAAGGAGACGATCATCTGCATCTGCAAAACAGCCATTATAATGAACCGTTGGCTCTCCTCCACAGATAAGAAGAGAGGGAGAGGAGGAGGGGAACCAGGAAACTTCTGCTCCCTTTGTTCTTCCTGCGTTGCTGAGGCGAGCCGATCTGACGCGGTTTGGATTTATATAAAAATGTATAAGACCATAAGACAGAAGGAGAGTAAAGAAGACAGAGAGACATGCCCTCCATTTTGGATGTATCTGTGGTTGTGGTTGTTATGTCCTGGTACTCTGATCACTTTGGTTTTGTTTCGCTGGAACTTGGTCCGCTCATATCGCCAAGAAGTAGCCAAACACGCTCACACACAATCACACGCTCACACACACATTCGCAGTCCCTCCCTCTCCCACACACAATGCTTCCCTCGCTTGCCGTTTTGCATATTTGTATGCCGCCCCGCCTGCTAGAAAGGACTAAACAGGCGTATGTAAAACAGCGGTATGCTAAACAGACTGGTATGCCTGCTATATAGTAATGAGAGAGAGAGAGGGGGAGAGAGTGGTGAGAGAGGGGGAAAGAGGGAGGTGAGTCGAATTGGGAGGGCTGAGGGGGAGAAGGGCGGGGAGGGGAGGTGAGGAGAGGAGGGTGTCCTGTTGGTACTAAAAGGGGGCATGTGTGCGGTGAAGAGGGGGTGTGATGCGATGTGGGAGGGCGAAGTGTTGAGTCGAGGTGGTGTTGCTACTAAAAAGGGGCACGTGTCTAGGCGAAGGGAGGGGGTGTGGGTAACAAGAGGGGGTGAGGGGAGTGTGAGAAATAAGTGGGGGAGGGGGCAGGGGGGAGCATGCTGGCATTACGAAGGGGCGGGTGTACAAGGAACACACACGCTGAACACACACACACACACACAGACGTCACATACAGAAAAATACACCGTCACTGTGCCTGCCACACACACACCCACCAACCACACACACACGTCTGGGTTCTCAGGGGAGTTTGCCAGAAGGTGTGTCTGCCAGTCAGATGATGAAGCAGAGAAACTCACCCAAGGAACCACGTGGAGATACAGAGTTCTGGGAGCAAGATGGAGTGAGCCAGTCTGCCGGAGGTGGCACTGGGACACACACACTGGGACACACACACTGGGACACACACACTGGGACATACACACTGGGACATACACACTGGGACATACACACTGGGACATACACACTGGGACATACACACTGGGACACACACACACTGGGACACACACACTGGGACACACACACTGGGACATACACACTGGGACATACACACTGGGACATACACACTGGGACATACACACTGGGACATACACACTGGGACATACACACTGGGACACACACACACTGGGACACACACACTGGGACATACACACAGGGACATACACACTGGGACATACACACACTGGGACACAGACACTGGGACATACACACACTGGGACACAGACACTGGGACATACACACTGGGACACACACACACTGGGACACACACACTGGGACATACACACAGGGACACACACACTGGGACACACACACTGGGACACACACACTGGGACATACACACTGGGACATACACACAGGGACACACACACTGGGACACACACACTGGGACACACACACTGGGACATACACACTGGGACACACACTGGGACACACACACTGGGACACACACACACTGGGACACACACACTGGGACATACACACAGGGACATACACACTGGGACATACACACTGGGACATACACACTGGGACACACACTGGGACACACACACTGGGACACACACACTGGGACACACACTGGGACACACACTGGGACATACACACTGGGACACACACACAGGGACATACACACTGGGACATACACACTGGGACATACACACTGGGACACACACACTGGGACACACACACTGGGACATACACACTGGGACATACACACTGGGACACACACACTGGGACACACACTGGGACATACACACTGGGACATACACACTGGAACATACACACTGGGACACACACACTGGGACACACACTGGGACATACACACTGGGACATACACACTGGGACATACACACTGGGACACACACACTGGGACATACACACTGGGACATACACACTGGGACATACACACTGGGACACACACACTGGGACATACACACTGGGACATACACACTGGGACATACACACTGGGACACACACACTGGGACACACACACTGGGACATACACACTGGGACACACACACTGGGACATACACACTGGGACACACACACTGGGACACACACACTGGGACATACACACTGGGACAGAGCCAGAGACAGACACTGTGTGCTAGGAGAGACACTGGAGCCATTTATCACCTCAACTGGGATATTTTAATCAGCTGCATATGGAGCTAGCTCTGAGACTTAGGATGTTTAACATGTTTGTGCATGCACGGAAGTCACTGTTGAAACTTTTTGTGGAACATTAATGTTCATTCTTTTATGCTTTTCCAGAATTATCCTAAATAATTATATCAATGTGACATATGCTATGCAACATAGATTATACCTCATTCATTGCACCCTGTGCTTCCAAAAACAACAGAGATGTGTATGACAGTACGTTACCCCACACATGTTCAGTGTTGTTGATGATTGTGATCAGGATGCATATAATAAAAAAAAAAATAATAAAAAAAAAAAAATATATATATATATATATATATATATATATATATATATACACACACATATATATATATATATATTGATGAATTGATTTCCTGTGATGAATGTATAATTTGTTTTGGAGTCTGTATTGAACAAGGCCTTGGTCTAGTACAGATGTACTTCAGATAGATCTGCAGTCCAGTACAGAAATAGACGCCGTAGATCAGTGAGCATGCTTTTGCTATCTGATTGGTTTTGAGTTCTAACTCGGCCCTAATCTATTCTATTATCTTCTCATTCACAACAAAGATTTAAGATGCAAGCTATCTTAGCATTTTAGCTTTCAGCTATGCTAAATGAATCATCAGCACTGGGATTGGGTGACTGCTAATACTCCCTAACACTGACCAAAGGTGACTTAAAGGCCTTTTAGTCAAACACACTAATATAACGGACACACACACACACACACACACACACACACACACACACACACACACACACACACACACACACACACACACACACACACACACACACACACACTGATCTACAGCAGACTCACCAGGACATTACACTCTATTTCCTACCACTAATCTCATTCTGAGAAATCATTCAGCTAGAGCATAATAAACACGCTAATGCTAGCTAGATGCTAATGGCGATCTGAGTGAGCTAACGTCGTTACTGGGGCCTAGAATAGCAATGGCTGCTGTATGAGCACGGTTCACAGTCTGGTTGGAGAGGAGACATGGTGGATGGAGTGATGATTGTGTTTCTCTGTCTGTCTATAAATTAATCAATTATATTTTCAATCAATTACATTGTATTCATATGGCCCTTTGTACAACAACATTTACAGTATTACAGTATCCCAGGTTAGACAGTGAAAGAGCAAGCAGCAGCACAGTTCTTAGAAGGAAGAAACCTTTAGAGGAAACAGACTCAGAGAGGTGGAGGCTTGTGGAGGTGGAGGCTGGTGGAGGTGGAGGCTGGTGGAGGCTGGTGGTGGTATTTGTATTTGTATTTATTATGGATCCCCATTAGCAGCTACTCTTCCTGGGCTCCGGGAAAATTAAGGAAGTTATACAATTTTAAAACACTACAATATATTCATAACAGATTTCACAACACACTAAGTGTGTGCCCTCAGGCCCCTACTCCACTACCATATATATATGTTATCATGTGTGTGTATGCATGTGTCTGTGCCTATGTTTGTGTTGCTTCACAGTCCCTGCTGTTCCATAAGGTGTATTTTTAATTGTTTTTTAAATCTGATTCTACTGCTTGCATCAGTTACCTGATGTGGACTAGAGTTCCATGTAGTCATGGCTCTATGTAGGACTGTGCACCTCCCATAGTCTGTTCTGGACTTGGGGATTGTGAAGAGACCTCTGGTGGCATGTCTTTTGGGGTATGAATGGGTGTCTGAGCTGTGTGCTAGTCGTTTAAACATACAACTCGGTTCTTTCAACATGTCAAGACCTCTCACAAATAAAAGTTGTGATGAAGTCAATCTCTCCTCCACTTTGAGCCAGGAGAGATTGACATGCATATTATTAATGTTTGCTCTCTGTGTACATCCAAGGGCCAGCCGTGCTGCTCTGTTCTGAGCCAATTGCAATTTTCCTAAGTCCCTCTTAGTGGCACCTGACCACACGACTGAACAGTAGTCCAGGTGCGACAAAACTAGAGCCTGTAGGACCTGCCTTGCTGATAGTGCTATTATGGACAGACTTCTCCCCATCTTAGCTACTGTTGTATCAATATGTTTTGACCATGACAGTTTACAATCCAGGGTTACTCCAAGCAGTTTAGTCACCTCAACTTGCTCAATTTCCACATTACTCATTACAACATTTAGTTGAGGTTTAGGGTTTAGTGAATGATTTGTCCCAAATACAATGCTTTTTGAAATATTTAGGATGAACTTATTCCTTGCCACCCATTCTGAAACTAACTGCAGCTCTTTGTTAAGTGTTGCAGTCATTTCAGTCGTAGCTGATGTATATAGCGCTGAGTCATCCGCATACATAGACACACTGGCTTTACTCAAAGTGGCATGTCGTTAGTAAAGATTTTAAAAAGTAATGGGCCTAGACAGCTGCCCTGGGGAATTCCTCATTCTACCTGGATTATGTTGGAGAGGCTCCATTAAAGAAAACCCTCTGTGTTCTGTTAGACAGATAACTCTTTATCCACAATATAGCAGGGGCTGTAAAGTCATAACACATTTTTCCAGCAGCAGACTATGATCGATGATGTCAAAAGCCATACTGAAGTCTAACAAAACAGCCCCCACAATCTTTTTAATCATCAATTTCTCTCAGCCAATCATCAGTCATTTGTGTCAAGTGCTGTGCTTGTTGAATGTCCTTCTCTGTAAGCGTGTGGAAAGTCTGTTGTCAATTTGTTTACTGTAAAATAGCATTTTATCTGGTCAAACACAATTATATTATCAATACTTTACTATGGGTTGTTAACAGGCTGATTGGTCTGCTATTTGAGCCAGTAAAGGGGGCTTTACTAATCTCAGGTAGCGGAATGACTTTTGCTTCCCTCCAGGCCTGAGGACACACACTTTCTAGTAGGCTTAAATTGAAGATATGGCAAATAGGAGTGGCAATATTGTCCGCTATTATCCTCAGTAGTTTCCCATCCAAGTTGTCAGATCCCGGTGGTTTGTCATTGTTGATAGACAACAATAATTGTTTCACCTCTTCCACCCTCACTTTACGGAATTCAAAATTACAATTATTGTCTTTCATAATTTAGTCAGTGTAACGAGTGTCAGTGTAATGCGGTGGATCAAAGTCAGGCGCAGGACACAGAACTCGAAGAAACGTACTTTACTGAAAATGAGTAAAGAAAACAACACAGAAATACCTTCACACAGGAAGGAACTAACCCTATCACCAACGACACACGAAACGAAAAACAACCATGCACAAAACACATTGGGAGCCACTGGGTTAAATAGGGAAGGCGTGATTACAATAATGGGCAACAGGTGTGTGACATTAGACAACAGGTGCAACATAGAAACATAGAACATAGATCGGCAGTAGCTAGTATTCTGGTGACGACGAACGCCGCAGCCTGCATGAGCCACTGCGGTGGCGGTCGGTGCTCGCCTTCTGCTGCCCGATGGCCCGCTGCAGGCGCACATGGGCAGCATTCCAGGTCTCCTGCGAGCGCCGAAACCATTCATCCACTGCAGGTGCCTCGATCTGGCTCTGATGCCAAGGTGCCAGGACCAGCTGATAACCTAATACACATTGGAATGGAGAAAGGTTAGTGGAGGAGTGGCGGAGTGAGTTTTGGGCCATCTCTGCTCAGGGGAAGAAAACCGACCACTCCCCCCGCCGGTCCTGGCAATACGACCTCAGAAACCTACCCACCTCCTGGTTGACTCTCTCCACCTGCCCGTTACTTTCAGGGTGAAACCCTGAGGTCAGGCTGACCGAGACTCCCAGACGTTCCATGAACACCCTCCAAATCCTCGAGGTGAACTGGGAACCCCGATCAGACACTATATCCTCAGGTATCCCATAGTGCCGGAAGACGTGTGTAAATAGGGCCTCAGGAGTCTGTAGGGCCATAGGGAGACCGGGCAGAGGAATGAGGCAGCAGGACTTAGAAAACCGATCCACAACGACCAGGATCGTGGTATTCCCTTGTGAGTGAGGAAGATCCGTCACGAAATCCACCAATAGGTGGGACCACGGTCGTTGTGGAACGGGTAGGGGTTGCAAGTTCCCTCTGGGCAGGTGTCTAGGAGCCTTACACTGGGCGCACACCGAGCAGGTGGAAACATAAACCCTCATGTCCTTAGCTAAGGTGGGCCACCAGTACTTCCCACTAAGACAATGCACTGTCCGTCCGATACCAGGATGACCAGAGGAGGGTGACGTGTGAGCCCAATAGATCAACCGATCGCGGACCTCCAGCGGGACGTACACACGACCCTCTGGATACTGGGGAGGAGTGGGTTCGTTACGCAACGCTCACTCGATGTCCGCGTCCACCTCCCACACCACCGGTGCCACCAGACACGACGCCGGAAGTATGGGAGTGGGCTCCACGGAACTCTCCTCCGTGTCATACAGTCGGGACAGAGCAACCACCGTGTCATACAGTCGGGACAGAGCAACCTGACCTGTACGAAAGGGTGAAACAAAAACGGGTGAGAAACATTGACCACCTTGCCTGGCGAGGGTTTAATCTCTTCACCGCCCGGATGTACTCCAGATTGTGGTGGTCAGTCAAAATGAGAAAAGGGTGGTTAGCCCCCTCAAGCCAATGTCTCCATGCTTTCAGGGCTTGGACCACGGCCAACAGCTCTCGGTCCCCCACATCATAGTTGCGCTCCGCCGGACTGAGCTTCTTAGAAAAGAACGCACAGGGGCGGAGCTTGGGTGGTGTGCCCGAGCGCTGGAAAAGTACAGCACCCATCCCAGCCTCTGATGCGTCCACCTCAACCGTGAATGCCAAGGAGGGATCCGGATGAGCCAGCACTGGAGCCGAGGTAAACAGGTTCTTCAGATGATTGAACGCCCTGTCCGCCTCAGCTGACCACCGCAGACGCACCAGTCCCCCCTTCAGCAACGAGGTAATGGGACATGCTCGGCCCGTGTAGCGGAGTATATGAGAATGTCCCTGAAAATCTCATCGACAAAGGCAGACTGGATTGATGGAGTATTCATGACGAGGTACTCATAGTGTCCTGAGGTAGTGCTGAAAGCCGTCTTCCACTCATCTCCCTCCCGAATACGCACCAGATTGTACGCGCTCCTGAGATCCAATTTCGTGAAGAAGCGCGTAAGGGATAGCTGTACTTGACAGTGATCTGATTAAGCCCACGGTAATCAATGCACGGGCGTAACCCACCATCCTTCTTCTTCACGAAAAAGAAACTTGAGGAAACAGGTGAAGTGAAAGGCCAAATGTATCCCTGTCTCAGAGATTCGGAGACATATGTTTCCATAGCCGCCTTCTCCGCCTGTGACAGAGGATACGCGTGACTCCGGGGAAGTGCAGCGCCTACCTGGAGATTTATCGCACAATCCCCCGGACGATGGAGTGGTAATTTAGTCACCCTCTTCTTACTGAAGGCGAGAGCCAAATCGGCATACTCAGAAGGAATGTGCACTGTGGAGACCTGGTTTGGACTCTCCACCGTAGTAGCCCCCAAGGAAACCCCTACACACCTCCCTGAGCACTGACTGGACCATCCCTTGAGAGCCCTCTGTTGCCAGGAAATAGTGGGATCATGAGTGGTTAACCAGGGAAGTCCCAACACCACAGGATACGCAGGACAATCAATCAGATAGAGACTAATCCTCTCCTCATGACCCCCCTGCGTCCTCATTAAGAGTGGTGCGGTAACCTCCCTGATTAGACCTGACCCTAGCGGGCAACTATCTAATGCGTGGACAGGGAAGGGCACATCAACACGAACAGTAGGAATCAAATCAAATCAAATCAAATCAAATTTTATTGGTCACATGCGCCGAATACAACAGGTGCAGACATTACAGTGAAATGCTTACTTACAGCCCTTAACCAACAGTGCATTTATTTTAAACAAAAAAAGTAAGAATAAAACAACAACAAAAAAAGTGTTGAGAAAAAAAGAGCAGAAGTAAAATAAAGTGACAGTAGGGAGGCTTTATATACAGGGGGGTACCGTTGCAGAGTCAATGTGCGGGGGCACCGGCTAGTTGAGGTAGTTGAGGTAATATGTACATGTGGGTAGAGTTAAAGTGACTATGCATAAATACTTAACAGAGTAGCAGCAGCGTAAAAAGAATGGGGTGGGGGGGCAGTGCAAATAGTCCGGGTAGCCATGATTAGCTGTTCAGGAGTCTTATGGCTTGGGGGTAGAAGCTGTTGAGAAGTCTTTTGGACCTAGACTTGGCACTCCGGTACCGCTTGCCGTGCGGTAGCAGAGAGAACAGTCTATGACTAGGGTGGCTGGAGTCTTTGACAATTTTGAGGGCCTTCCTCTGACACCGCCTGGTATAGAGGTCCTGGATGGCAGGAAGCTTTGCCCCAGTGATGTACTGGGCCGTACGCACTACCCTCTGTAGTGCCTTGCGGTCGGAGGCCAAGCAGTTGCCATACCAGGCGGTGATGCAACCAGTCAGGATGCTCTCGATGGTGCAGCTGTAGAATTTTTTGAGGATCTGAGGACCCATGCCAAATCTTTTTAGTCTCCTGAGGGGGAATAGGCTTTGTCGTGCCCTCTTCACGACTGTCTTGGTGTGTTTGGACCATGATAGTTCGTTGGTGATGTGGACACCAAGGAACTTGAAGCTCTCAACCTGTTCCACTACAGCCCCGTCGATGAGAATGGGGGCGTGCTCAGTCCTCTTTTTTTTCCTGTAGTCCACAATCATCTCCTTTGTCTTGGTCACGTTGAGGGAGAGGTTGTTGTCCTGGCACCACACGGCCAGATCTCTGACCTCCTCCCTATAGGCTGTCTCATCGTTGTCGGTGATCAGGCCTACCACTGTTGTGTTGTCGGCAAACTTAATGATGGTGTTGGAGTCGTGCCTGGCCATGCAGTCATGGGTGAACAGAGAGTACAGGAGGGGACTGAGCACGCACCCCTGAGGGGCCCCCGTGTTGAGGATCAGTGTGGCAGATGTGTTGTTACCTACCCTTACCACCTGGGGGCGGCCCATCAGGAAGTCCAGGATCCAGTTGCAGAGGGAGGTGTTTAGTCCCAGGATCCTTAGCTTAGTGATGAGCTTAGAGGGCACTATGGTGTTGAATGCTGAGCTGTAGTCAATGAATAGCATTCTCACGTAGGTGTTCCTCTTGTCCAGGTGGGAAAGGGCAGTGTGGAGTGCGATAGAGATTGCATCATCTGTGGATCTGTTGGGGCGGTATGCAAATTGGAGTGGGTCTAGGGTTTCTGGGATTATGCTGTTGATGTGAGCCATGACCAGTCTTTCAAAGCACTTCATGGCTTCAGACGTCAGTGCTACGGGTCGGTAGTCATTTAGAATCCCTAACCTATGAGAATATTGACGATCAATAAAATTCCCAGCTGCGCCTGAATCTACTAGCGCCTTATGCTGGGAATGAGGAGAAAACTGGGGAAACATACTTGGATGTGTAGTGTCAGTGTTTGTTACTGGCATATCATGCCTATATTTGCTAATCTTGCCAATGAAATAATCTTTAAAGTAGTTGGCAATATCAGTCGTTTTTGTGATGAAAGAGCCATCTGAGTCATTGAATGATGGAGCTGAGTTTGCCTTTTTTCCCAAAATGTAATTGAAGGTGCTCCAAAGCTTTTTACTATCATTCTTTATGTCATTTATCTTTGTTTCATAGTGTAGTTTCTTCTTCTTTTTATTCAGTTTAGTCACATGATTTCTCAATTTGCAGTACGTTTGCCAATCGGATGTGCAGCCAGACTTATTTGCCATTCCCTTTGCCTCATCCCTCTCAACCAGAGGGGTGCGTGGTTCTGTAACGAGTGTCAGTGTAATGCGGTGGATCGAAGTCAGGCGCAGGACACAGAACTCGAAGAAACGTACTTTACTGAAAATGAGTAAAGAAAACAACACATAAATACCTCCACACAGGAAGGAACTAACCCGCTCACCAACGACACACGAAACGAAAAACAACCACGCACAAAACACATTGGGAGCCACTGGGTTAAATAGGGAAGGCGTGATTACAATAATGGGCAACAGGTGTTGGTGGTGGAGGCTGGTGGTGGTGGAGGCTGGTGGTGGTGGTGGGGGCTGGTGGTGGTGGGGGCTGGTGGTGGTGGAGGCTGGTGGTGGTGGGGTCTGGTGGTGGTGGAGGCTGGTGGTGGTGGTGGGGGCTGGTGGTGGTGGGAGCTGGTGGTGGGGGCTGGTGGTGGTGGAGGCTGGTGGTGGTGGGGGCAGGTGGTGGTGGAGGCTGGTGGTGGTGTGGGCTGTTGGTGGTGGAGGCTGGTGGTGGTGGGGGCTGGTGGTGGTGGGGGCTGGTGGTGGTGGGGGCTGGTGGTGGTGGGGGCTGGTGGTGGTGGGGACTGGTGGTGGTGGAGGCTGGTGGTGGTGGGGGCTGGTGGTGGTGGTGGGGAATGGTGGTGGTGGAGGCTGGTGGTGGTGGAGGCTGGTGGTGGTGGTGGGGGCTGGTGGTGGTGGGGGCTGGTGGTGGTGGTGGGGGCTGGTGGTGGTGGGGGCTGGTGGTGGTGGAGGCTGGTGGTGGTGGTGGGGGCTGGTGGTGGTGGAGGCTGGTGGTGGTGGGGGCTGGTGGTGGTGGAGGCTGGTGGTGGTGGTGGTGGGGGCTGGTGGTGGTGGAGGCTGGTGGTGGTGGGGGCTGGTGGTGGTGGGGGGGCTGGTGGTGGGGGCTGGTGGTGGTGGAGGCTGGTGGTGGTGGTGGGGGCTGGTGGTGGTGGAGGTGGAGGCTGGTGGTGGTGGGGGCTGGTGGTGGGGGCTGGTAGTGGTGGAGGCTGGTGGTGGAGGCTGGTGGTTGTGGTGGGGGCTGGTGGTGGTGGGAGCTGGTGGTGGGGGCTGGTGGTGGTGGAGGCTGGTGGTGGTGGGGGCTGGTGGTGGTGGGGGCTGGTGGTGGTGTGGGCTGTTGGTGGTGGAGGCTGGTGGTGGTGGGGGCTGGTGGTGGTGGAGGCTGGTGGTGGTGGGGGCTGGTGGTGGTGGGGGCTGGTGGTGGTGGGGACTGGTGGTGGTGGAGGCTGGTGGTGGTGGGGGCTGGTGGTGGTGGTGGGGAATGGTGGTGGTGGAGGCTGGTGGTGGTGGAGGCTGGTGGTGGTGGTGGGGGCTGGTGGTGGTGGGGGCTGGTGGTGGTGGTGGGGGCTGGTGGTGGTGGGGGCTGGTGGTGGTGGAGGCTGGTGGTGGTGGTGGGGGCTGGTGGTGGTGGAGGCTGGTGGTGGTGGGGGCTGGTGGTGGTGGAGGCTGGTGGTGGTGGTGGTGGGGGCTGGTGGTGGTGGAGGCTGGTGGTGGTGGTGGGGGCTGGTGGTGGTGGAGGTGGAGGCTGGTGGTGGTGGGTGCTGGTGGTGGTGGGGGCTGGCTGTGGGGGCTGGTGGTGGTGGAGGCTGGTGGTGGTGGAGGTGGAGGCTGGTGGTGGTGGGTGCTGGTGGTGGTGGGGGCTGGCTGTGGGGGCTGGTGGTGGTGGAGGCTGGTGGTGGAGGCTGGTGGTTGTGGTGGGGGCTGGTGGTGGTGGTGGGGGCTGGTGGTGGTGGGGGCTGGTGATGGTGGTGGGGGCTGGTGGTGGTGGGGGCTGGTGGTGGTGGGGGCTGGTGGTGGTGGAGGCTGGTGGTGGTGGAGGCTGGTGGTGGTGGAGGCTGTTGGTGGTGGTGGGGGCTGGTGGTGGTGGAGGCTGGTGGTGGTGGGGGCTGGTGGTGGTGGGGGCTGGTGGTGGAGGGGGCTGGTGGTGGTGGAGGCTGGTGGTGGGGGCTGGTGGTGGTGGGGTGGAGGGTGAGTACTCTCCTCCTCTGGCTAGGCAGTGACCGTAGGAATATAATGCTTCATAAGTGTCAGCGTGTAGGCCTGTGTGTGGCTCAGCTAAACAATAAACTATAATTGAATTGATGGGGAAATGCAGCGGTCCATCTAATGTAGCTCTTATCCCAGGCACCGTAATACCTCACACCCCCATGTGTCATATCTCTAAGAGAGGGAGAGACAAGGAAAACATTTAATGAAAATAAATGATCTTTTTTTCTCTTGTTAATGATGACAGTCTTGGTGTGTTTCATTGTGCTGCAATGGCTCTTTGTAGAAACATTTATACATTACAGATGTGGAAGAGTAACCTTTTCTGCTGGCATTTAGAATACACAGATCTAATAGATTTGATTCTAGAAGTGTAGAACTTCAGGATAGAACACTGCCAGTGGAATAACCTTGAAAAGGACAGAGAGATGCTGAGTGTTTGGCTTGTGTTGGTCTTCACTACCTGACCATGCTACAAAGAAGATATTCTGTCTAATAACAAATGTGATTTTATGCACTTACCCTAACCTCTAAACTTACCCTATTCCCACCCCTGATCATAACCCTAACCCTGACCCCAAGAAAATAATAAATATAATTTGTGCTTTCTTCAGCAGTTTTCTATTGCCACCTTTGTGCTTTCTACCACAGGGATCTAGTGACTACCAAGTTAGGTCCTACATTGAAACATAACATCAGCCTCAATACAGTACAACACACACACACACACAGATCTCTGTTTCTCATCACACTAGGGTTGGACGGGGCCACCTCAAACAAAGGCTTTTTATTAGTGGCTGTGCTGTGCCCTCCCCATAGACAATGTGGTTCTCATTTGTAAACGCATATCTGGGAGAGTATGAAATGGATTTTATGTAGAACACAGGGGAAATCATGTGTTTGCTGGGGGGCACACACACACACACACTCCCAGCCATTATTACCTCTAGAGATGGTTTCAACAGTACATGATTTGTGTCAAACATGGCAGAGTGATTTGACTGGCTGGTGGTGAGGACAGTAGCATGAATAAACATGGTGTCTGTGGTGTGATCTCCTGAAGACTAGTGCTTAGTGATAAACCAGTGAGCAAGGCCAAGGGCACGTATCAGGGGAAACCTTTAAACTGGGGATGTCATCACATACTGTCTCAAGTTCTTTATTATCCACTGATTTGAGGCTTAGACATGTAAAAATTCTAATTGGGTCTAATTGATGACATCACTATGGGATGCTCGTTAGAATTTTTTGAATTGCGGAATAGAATCCTGAAATTAACGGTCAGAAACTGTATTTTTCAATCAAATACAGTGGGGGAAAAAAGTATTTAGTCAGCCACCAATTGTGCAAGTTCTCCCACTTAAAAAGATGGGAGAGGCCTGTAATTTTAATCATAGGTACACGTCAACTATGACAGACAAAATGAGAATTTTTTTTCCAGAAAATCACATTGTAGGATTTTTTATTAATTTATTTGCAAATTATGGTGGAAAATAAGTATTTGGTCACCTTAAAACAAGCAAGATTTCTGGCTCTCACAGACCTGTAACTTCTTCTTTAAGAGGCTCCTCTGTCCTCCACTCGTTACCTGTATTAATGGCACCTGTTTGAACTTGTTATCAGTATAAAACACACCTGTCCACAACCTCAAACAGTCACACTCCAAACTCCACTATGGCCAAGACCAAAGAGCTGTCAAAGGACACCAGAAACAAAATTGTAGACCTGCACCAGGCTGGGAAGACTGAATCTGCAATAGGTAAGCAGCTTGGTTTGAAGAAATCAACTGTGGGAGCAATTTTTAGGAAATGGAAGACATACAAGACCACTGATAATCTCCCTCGATCTGGGGCTCCACGCAAGATCTCACCCTGTGGGGTCAAAATGATCACAAGAACAGTGAGCAAAAATCCCAGAACCACACGGGGGGACCTAGTGAATGACCTGCAGAGAGCTGGGACCAAAGTAACAAAGCCTACCATCAGTAACACACTACGCCGCCAGGGACTAAAATCCTGCAGTGCCAGACGTGTCCCCCTGCTTAAGCCAGTACATGTCCAGGCCCGTCTGAAGTTTGCTTGAGTGCATTTGGATGATCCAGAAGAGGATTGGGAGAATGTCATATGGTCAGATGAAACCAAAATAGAACATTTTGGTAAAAACTCAACTCGTCGTGTTTGGAGGACAAAGAATGCTGAGTTGCATCCAAAGAACACCATACCTACTGTGAAGCATGGGGGTGGAAACATCATGCTTTGGGGCTGTTTTTCTGCAAAGGGACCAGGACGACTGATCCGTGTAAAGGAAAGAATGAATGGGGCCATGTATCGTGAGATTTTGAGTGAAAACCAGGAAGGGCATTGAAGATGAAACGTAGCTGGGTCTTTCAGCATGACAATGATCCCAAACACACCGCCCGGGCAACGAAGGAGTGGCTTCGTAAGAAGCATTTCAAGGTCCTGGAGTGGCCTAGCCAGTCTCCAGATCTCAACCCCATAGAAAATCTTTGGAGGGAGTTGAAAGTCCGTGTTGCCCAGCGACAGCCCCAAAACATCACTGCTCTAGAGGAGATCTGCATGGAGGAATGGGCCAAAATACCAGCAACAGTGTGTGAAAACCTTGTGAAGACTTACAGAAAACGTTTGACCTGTGTCATTGCCAACAAAGGGTATATAACAAAGTATTGAGAAACTTTTGTTATTGACCAAATACTTATTTTCCACCATAATTTGCAAATAAATTCATTAAAAATCCTACAATGTGATTTTCTGGATTTTCTTTTCTCATTTTGTCTGTCATAGTTGACGTGTACCTATGATGAAAATTACAGGCCTCTCTCATCTTTTTAAGTGGGAGAACTTGTACAATTGGTGGCTGACTAAATACTTTTTTTCCCCACTGTATCTGTCTCAAACCAAGCGATGAAACACATCAAACAGACAGAGTGAACAAATCCCTTCCTGTGCTGTACCTACCGTGACATGTACTGTGAATATGTCTGTTTGCTTAGTTCAACAACATTATTGGTTTGTTGTCAATGTCAGATGAGGAGTGTATCTTCTGTAAAATGGAGTCAGATGAGGAGTGTATCTTCTGTAAAATGGAGGCAGAATGTTTTTCCCTTTGAAGCCTATGCTTAAATTCCTTCCATCTCTGAAGGTTATGATGTCATTTGACATGAAGGGGTTTAATTTTTCAGTAATTTTATGATCTGCCTGTGAAACCCAATACCTCCCGTTCCTATGAAAGAATTTGCCTTTTTTTACAAGAGTGATCTGATAGACGTTTAAAAGATGGGTTTTTCCTGCGCTTTGCTCTGGTCACCCAGACCAGCCATTGTTTATTAGATTAAAAATCAGTCACTCTGACACCGGGAGAGCGGAAAAATGCAAAACACAAAAGGGAGAAAGCGTAGCCTGTTACTGCAACTGGCTGCAACTGGCACCAGATTTGTCCTCTTCTTCTGGTCTTTTTGACTACAAGCGCTATGATGAAACTGGCTCTCATGAGGACCGCCACAGGAATGGAAGACCCAGAGTTACCTCTGCTGCAGAGGATAAGTTCATTAGAGTTACCAGCCTCAGAAATTGCAGCCCAAATAAATGCTTCACAGAGTTCAAGTAACAGACACATCTC
Organism: Coregonus lavaretus; assembly: GCF_964263955.1. Lineage (NCBI taxonomy): Eukaryota > Metazoa > Chordata > Actinopteri > Salmoniformes > Salmonidae > Coregonus > Coregonus lavaretus. The sequence goes on from NW_028160861.1 coordinate 133,330, forward strand.
AACATCAACTGTTCGGAGGAGACTGTGTGAATCAGGCCTTCATGGTCGAATTGCTGCAAAGCAACCACTACTAAAGGACACCAATAAGAAGAAGAGACTTGCTTGGGCCAAGAAACCTGAGCAATGGATATTAGACCCGTGGAAATGTGTCCTTTGGTCTGGAGACCAAATTTGAGATTTTTGGCTCCAACCTCTGTGTCTTTGTGAGACCCGGAGTGGGTGAACGGATGATCTCTGCATGTGTATTTCCCCCATAAAGCATGGGGGAGGAGGTGTTATGGTGTGGGGGTGCATTGCTGGTGACACCGTCTGTGATATACAGTGGGGAGAACAAGTATTTGATACACTGCCGATTTTGCAGGTTTTCCTACTTACAAAGCATGTAGAGGTCTGTAATTTTTTATCATAGGTACACTTCAACTGTGAGAGACGGAATCTAAAACAAAAATCCAGAAAATCACATTGTATGATTTTTAAGTAATTCATTTGCATTTTATTGCATGACATAAGTATTTGATACATCAGAAAAGCAGAACTTAATATTTGGTACAGAAACCTTTGTTTGCAATTACAGAGATCATACGTTTCCTGTAGGTCTTGACCAGGTTTGCACACACTGCAGCAGGGATTTTGGCCCACTCCTCCATACAGACCTTCTCCAGATCCTTCAGGTTTCGGGGCTGTCGCTGGGCAATACGGACTTTCAGCTCCCTCCAAAGATTTTCTATTGGGTTCAGGTCTGGAGACTGGCTAGGCCACTCCAGGACCTTGAGATGCTTCTTACGGAGCCACTCCTTAGTTGCCCTGGCTGTGTGTTTCGGGTCGTTGTCATGCTGGAAGACCCAGCCACGACCCATCTTCAATGCTCTTACTGAGAGAAGGAGGTTGTTGGCAAAGATCTAACCCTTTATACATGGCCCCATCCATCCTCCCCTCAATACGGTGCAGTCGTCCTGTCCCCTTTGCAGAATAGCATCCCCAAAGAATGATGTTTCCACCTCCATGCTTCACAGTTGGGATGGTGTTCTTGGGGTTGTACTCATCCTTCTTCTTCCTCCAAACAGGGCGAGTGGAGTTTAGACCAAAAAGCTCTATTTTTGTCTCATCAGACCACATGACCTTCTCCCATTCCTCCTCTGGATCATCCAGATGGTCATTGGCAAACTTCAGATGGGCCTGGACATGCGCTGGCTTGAGCAGGGGGACCTTGCGTGCGCTGCAAGATTTTAATCCATGACGGCGTAGTGTGTTACTAATGGTTTTCTTTGAGACTGTGGTCCCAGCTCTCTTCAGGTCATTGACCAGGTCCTGCCGTGTAGTTATGGGCTGATCCCTCACCTTCCTCATGATCATTGATGCCCCACGAGGTGAGATCTTGCATGGAGCCCCAGACCGAGGGTGATTGACCGTCATCTTGAACTTCTTCCATTTTCTAATAATTGCGCCAACAGTTGTTGCCTTCTCACCCAGCTGCTTGCCTATTGTCCTGTAGCCCATCCCAGCCTTGTGCAGGTCTACAATTTTATCCCTGATGTCCTTACACAGCTCTCTGGTCTTGGCCATTGTGGAGAGGTTGGAGTCTGTTTGATTGAGTGTGTGGACAGGTGTCTTTTATACAGGTAACGAGTTCAAACAGGTGCAGTTAATACAGGTAATGAGTGGAGAACAGGAGGGCTTCTTAAAGAAAAACTAACAGGTCTGTGAGAGCCGGAATTCTTACTGGTTGGTAGGTGATCAAATACTTATGTCATGCAATAAAATGCAAATTAATTACTTAAAAATCATACAATGTGATTTTATGGATTTTTTTTTAGATTCCGTCTCTCACAGTTGAAGTGTACCTATGATAAAAATTTACAGACCTCTTTATGCTTTGTAAGTAGGAAAACCTGAAAAATCGGCAGTGTATCAAATACTTGTTCTCCCCACTGTATTTAGAATTCAAGGCACATTTAACCAGCATGGCTACCACAGCATTCTACAGCGATACGCCATCCCATCTAGTTTGGGCTTAGTGGGACTATCATTTGTTTTTCAACAGGACAATGACCCAACACACCTCCAGGCTGTGTAAGGGCTATTTTACCAAGAAGGAGAATGATGGAGTGCTGCATCAGATGACCTGGCCTCTGACAATCCCCGGACCTCAAACAAATTGAGATGGTTTGGGATGAGTCGGACCGCAAAGTGAAGGAAAAGCATCCAACAAGTGCTCAGCATATGTGGGAACTCCTTCAAGACTGTTGGAAAAGCATTCCAGGTGAAGCTGGTTGAGAGAATGCCAAGAGTGTGCAAAGCTGTCATCAAGGCAAAGGGTGGCTATTTGAAGAATCTCAAATATAAAATACATGTTGATTTGTTTAACACTTCTTTGGTTACTACATGATTCCATTTGTGTTATTTCATAGTTTTGATGTCTTCACTATCATTTTACATTTTAGTCATTTAGCAGACGCTCTTATCCAGAGCGACTTACAGTTAGTGAGTGCATACATTATTTTTTTCATACTGGTCCCCCGTGGAAATCAAACCCACAACTCTGGCATTGCAAACACCATGCTCTACCAACTGAGCTACACAGGACTATATTCTACAGTGTATAAAATAGTAAAAATAAAGAAAAACCCTGGAAAGAGTAGGTGTGTCCAATCTTTGACTGGTACTGTACATTTGAAAACAGCACACATAGCCTACATATCAATACATATACACAAAATATCTAGGTCTAATAGGGGAGCAGCGTTGTGCCGTGAGATTTTGCTTTAGCTGTTTTTTTAAACCATGTTTGCTGTTCATTTGAGAAATATGCGAAGGAAGGGAGTTCCATGCAATAATGGCTCTATATAATACTGTACGCTTTCCTGAATTTGTTCTGGATTTGGGGACTGTAAAAAGACCCCTGGTGGCAAGTCAAATGGGGTAAGTGTCAGAGCTGTGTGTAAGTTGACTATGCAAACAATTTGACATTTTCAACACGTTATTGTTTCTTATCAAAAGAAGAAGTGATGCAGTCAGTCTGTCCTCAAATCTTACCCAAGAGAGACTGGCATGCATAGTTGTCACGGTTTCGGCCGAGGCTGCCTCTCTCCCTTGTTCGGGCAGGCTTCGGCGTTCGTCGTCTCCGGAATTCTAGCTGCCACCGATTTATGTTTTCATGTTCGTTTGCTTTTGTCTGTTTGTGTCACACCTGTTCCTGTTTTACGTGATTAGTATCCTATAAGTTTCTCGTTGTGTTTGTCTTGTGTTGTGTGTGATTGTTTTCGTCAGTGTTGTGTTTGCTCGGTTGAGCATATTTCTCTCCACTGCGCTGGAGCTCGTTTGCACTTGTTTCGTGCGCTACATATTTTGTCGCACCTGTTTGTGCGCATTTTGCCTACACGCCTTGGGCGTAGTTTAGCTGTTGGGTTTTGTTGCCCTGTTGCCTGTGTTTGGGTCGGAATACAGCTTTTGGAACCTACCGTCTGCGTCCTGCATCTGATTTCCTACACCACACCTACACACGCCCTGACAGAATCACACACCACCCATGGAATCAGCAGGAGCAGAAGCAGCCCAGACAAGACTGGAAGCCCAGGTTCGGGATCAGCAGGAGCAACTCCTGCAGATGGGGAACGCCCTGCAGGAGGTTATTTCCACACTCCGAGGCTGGGGTTCGCCTCCACCACCGCCCGCCCAGCCAGCACCATCGGCCAGCCCGCCCGTTCCAGCACCGGAACATCGAGGAGTCCGTCTATCTCTCCCGAGGGCTTACGACGGGACAGCGGCTGGGTGTCAGGGGTTCTTGCTCCAGGTCGAGCTGTACCTGGCCACAGTCCATCCGGCACCTTCAGGGCATGAGAGCGTGTCCGCCCTAATCTCCTGCCTGGCCGGTAAAGCGTTGGAGTGGGCCAACGCGGAGTGGAGGAAGATCGACGCCACGACCATTACCTACACCGAGTTCTCCCGCCGCTTTAGGGCGGTGTTCGACCATCCCCCGGAGGGGAAAGCGGCGGGGGAGCGTCTGGTCTTCCTTAGGCAGGGGAGGAGGAGTGCCCAGGAATTCGCACTCGAATTCCGTACTCTAGCGGCAGATGCAGGGTGGAATGATCGGGCCCTCATCGATCTCTACCGATGTAGCCTCAGAGAGGACGTCCGTCGGGAGCTGGCCTGTCGGGACGCCAGTCTCACTTTCGACCAGCTGGTCGACATGTCAATTAGGTTGGATAACCTATTGGCTACCCGCGGACGTCCTGAGGGGGGTCCGTCCATTCCATCCTCCAGCGCACCCGAGCCGTGTCCTATGGAGCTCGGGGGCGCTGGCGCTAGAGGTAGGAGGAGTCGGCAGAGTAGGGGGTCCATCCACTGCACCAACTGTGGTCGGGGAGGACACACCGCGGCTAGGTGCTGGGGATGGCCTCCTCAGGGAGATGACGACAGGTCCCGCACTGGGGATTCCCTCCAGGTGAGTAGGCGCCCCACTCACCCAGAGCTCACTGTTGCCCATTTTTGTATGCCTGTGTGTTTTCCGCAGGTGGCACCTCATTCCCAGTGTAAGGCGCTGGTAGATTCAGGCGCGGCTGGGAATTTCATTGATAAGAAGTTTTGTTTAGAGTTAGGGTTTCCCCTTCTCCCTGTGGAAGTTCCTTTTCCCGTTCACGCCCTAGATAGTCGTCCGTTGGGTACGGGCTTAATCAGGGAGGTCACGGCGCCACTTAGGATGTGTGCGCAGGGGAGTCATCAGGAGATAATACAACTGTTTCTGATTGACTCTCCTGCGTATCCGGTGGTGCTGGGCATGCCCTGGTTAAGTACCCATAACCCCGTTATTTCGTGGCAGGAGAGGGCTCTGAAGGAGTGGTCTGCTCAGTGTGTGGGTAGATGTTTGGGCGTTTCCTTAGGGGCTACCTCGGTGGAAAGTCCAAACCAGGTGCCCGCATTGCACATTCCACCTGAGTATGGGGATCTGGCTATCGCGTTTAGTAAGGCGAGGGCGACGCGATTGCCACCCCATAGGCAGGGGGATTGTGCGATAGACCTTCAGGCAGGAGCTGCGCTCCCACGGAGTCATGTGTATCCTCTGTCTCAGGAGGAGAAGAAAGCTATGGAGGTTTACATAGACGAATCACTGAGACAAGGATACATACGGCCGTCCACTTCCCCCGCGTCCTCGAGTTTCTTTTTCGTGAAGAAGAAGGATGGGGGGTTGCGTCCGTGCATCGACTACCGTGGTCTCAATCAGATTACGGTGAAGTATAGTTATCCACTCCCGCTGATTGCGACCATGACTGAGTCGTTGCATGGGGCGCGTTTCTTCACGAAATTAGATCTCAGGAGCGCGTACAACTTGGTGCGCATCAGGAAGGATGATGAATGGAAAACAGCCTTTAGTACCACCTCGGGCCATTACGAGTATCTCGTCATGCCATACGGGTTGATGAATGCTCCGTCAGTTTTCCAATCATTCGTGGATGAGATCTTCAGGGACATGCAGGGACAGGGAGTGGTGGTGTACATAGATGACATCCTCGTGTACTCACCTACCCGTGTCGAGCATGTGGCCCTGGTGCGCAGAGTGTTGCGGAGGCTGGTGGAGCACGACCTGTATGTGAAGGCAGAGAAGTGTCTGTTTTTCCAGGAGTCGATTTCCTTCTTGGGGTATCAGTTGTCTGCGTCAGGGGTGAAGATGGAGGTAGACCGAGTGTCAGCCGTGAGTAATTGGCAAACACCAACCACTGTGAAAGAGGTGCAGCAGTTTTTGGGGTTTGCGAACTACTACCGGAGGTTTATCCGGGGTTTTGGGCAGGTGGCAGCTCCCATCACGTCTCTCTTAAAGGGGGGCCCGGTGCGTCTGCAGTGGTCAGTCGAGGCGGACAGGGCTTTTAAGAAGCTGAAGGACCTGTTCACCTCGGCTCCGGTGCTGGCGCATCCGGATCCCTCTTTACCATTTCAGGTAGAGGTGGACGCGTCTGAAGCCGGTATTGGCGCCGTGCTGTCCCAACGGTCAGGCGCGCCACCTAAACTCCGCCCCGTTGCCTTCTATTCCAAGAAGCTCAGCCCGGCGGAGCGAAATTATGACGTAGGGGACAGGGAGCTGTTAGCTGTGGTCCAAGCCCTTAAGGTGTGGAGGCACTGGCTTGAGGGGGCTCAACACCCTTTCCTCATTTTGACGGACCACCGTAACCTGGAGTACATCCGGGCAGCGAGGAGGCTGAACCCTCGACAGGCTAGATGGAGTATGTTTTTGACCCGTTTCTCTTTTAAGATCACCTACATCCCTGGGTCACAAAACGGTAAGGCAGATGCACTGTCTCGGCGGTATGACGGGGAGGAGAGGTCCGTGGAGCCCACTCCCATACTGCCGGAGTCGTGTCTAGTGGCACCGGTGGTGTGGGAGCTCGATTCTGAGCTCGAGCGGGCATTACGCACCGACCCTAGTCCACCACAATGCCCGGAGGGTCGGAAGTATGTTCCGCTCGAGTGTCGGGATCGATTGATCTATTGGGCTCACACGTCACCCTCCTCTGGACATCCGGGTATCGGCCGGACAGTGCACTGTCTTAGTGCCAAATATTGGTGGCCTACGTTGGCCAGGGATGTGAGGGTTTATGTTTCCTCCTGCTCGGTGTGCGCCCAGTGTAAGGCGCCTAGACATCTGCCTAGGGGTAAGTTACTACCCCTGCCCGTTCCACAACGACCATGGTCCCACCTCTCGGTGGATTTTATAACTGACCTTCCCCTCTCTCAAGGGAATACTACACTCCTGGTCGTTGTGGATCGGTTCTCTAAGGCCTGTCGTTTGCTCCCCATGCCGGGTCTTCCTACTGCCCTACAAACCGCCGAAGCACTATTCACTCATGTGTTCCGGCACTACGGGGTGCCCGAGGACATTGTGGCTGACCGGGGTCCCCAATTCACCTCCAGAGTCTGGAGAGCTTTTATGGAGCGGTTGGGGGTCTCGGTGAGTCTCACCTCGGGTTACCACCCGGAGAGTAATGGGCAGGTGGAACGCGTAAACCAGGATGTGGGCAGGTTTCTCAGAACATACTGCCGGGACCGGCCGGAGGAGTGGGCGAGATATGTGCCCTGGGCTGAGATGGCACAGAACTCTCTTCGCCACTCCTCCACCCAACTAACCCCTTTTCAGTGTGTTTTAGGGTACCAGCCGGTTCTGGCACCATGGCATGAGAGCCAGATCGAGGCCCCCGCTGTGGATGAGTGGGTGCGGCGCTCGGAGGAGACGTGGAACGCTGCACACGTCCATCTGCAGCGTGCCATACGTCGACAGAAGACGAGCGCCGACCTACACCGCAGTGAGGGGCCTGTGTACGCACCTGGAGATCGAGTCTGGCTCTCTGCCAGAAACCTGCCCCTCCGCCTGCCCTGTCGGAAACTGGGTCGGCGGTTTGTAGGGCCATTTAAAGTCCTGAGAAGGTTGAACGAGGTTTGTTATAGATTACAGTTGCCAGTGGAGTATAAATGTATTAACCCCTCGTTCCATGTGTCCCTTCTCAGGCCGGTGGTAGCAGGCCCGCTCCAAGAACATGAGATCTTGGAGACCCCCCCGCCCCCGTTGGACATCGAGGGGGCACCGGCGTACACCGTGAGATCCATCTTGGATTCTAGACGTCGGAGAGGGGGTCTTCAGTATCTAGTGGAGTGGGAGGGGTACGGTCCGGAGGAGCGGTGCTGGGTGCCGAGGAGAGACATCTTGGACCCGTCGCTCCTGACGGAATTCCATCGGGGGTATCCGACGCACCCTGCGCCGCGGCCTCCGGGTCGTCCCCAAGGCCGGAGTCGGCGCGCGTCTGGAGCCGCGCGTCAAGGGGGGGGTACTGTCACGGTTTCGGCCGAGGCTGCCTCTCTCCCTTGTTCGGGCAGGCTTCGGCGTTCGTCGTCTCCGGAATTCTAGCTGCCACCGATTTATGTTTTCATGTTCGTTTGCTTTTGTCTGTTTGTGTCACACCTGTTCCTGTTTTACGTGATTAGTATCCTATAAGTTTCTCGTTGTGTTTGTCTTGTGTTGTGTGTGATTGTTTTCGTCAGTGTTGTGTTTGCTCGGTTGAGCATATTTCTCTCCACTGCGCTGGAGCTCGTTTGCACTTGTTTCGTGCGCTACATATTTTGTCGCACCTGTTTGTGCGCATTTTGCCTACACGCCTTGGGCGTAGTTTAGCTGTTGGGTTTTGTTGCCCTGTTGCCTGTGTTTGGGTCGGAATACAGCTTTTGGAACCTACCGTCTGCGTCCTGCATCTGATTTCCTACACCACACCTACACACGCCCTGACAATAGTATTTATATTAGTCCTCTGATTACAATGAAGAGCAAGATGTGTCACTCTGTTCTGGGCCAGCTGCAGCTTAACTATGTCTTTCTTTGCAGCACTTGACCACGACTGAACAATAATCAAGATAAGACAAAACTAGAGCCTGCATGACTTGCTTTTTGGACTGTGGTGTCAAAAAAGTAGAACATCTATTTATTATAGACAGACCTCTCCCCATCTTTACAACCATTTAATCTATATTTTTTGACAGTTTACAATCCAAGGTAACAGCAAGTCATTTAATCTCCTCAACTTGTTCAACAGCCACACCATTCATTACTAGATTCAACTGAGGTCTAGGGCTTAGGGAATGATTTGTACCAAATACAATGCTCTTAGTTTCAGAGATGTTCAGGACCAGTTTATTACTGGCCACCCATTCCATTGCTGACATGTATATGGTTGAATCATCAGTATACATGGACACAAAGGCTTTGTTTAATGCCAGTGGCAGGTCATTGGTCAAAATAGAAAAGAGTAGAGGGCCTATAGAGCTGCCCTGTGGTACGCCACACTTTACATGTTTGACATTAGAGAAGCTTACATTAAAGAAAACCCTCTGAGTTCTATTAGATAGATAGCTCTGAATCCACGATATGGCAGAGGTCGACAAGCCATAAAACATACGTTTTCTCAACAACAGGTTATGGTCAATAATATCAAAGGCTGCACTGAAATCTAACAGTACAGCTCCCACAATCTTCTTATTATCAATTTCTTTCAACCAATAATCAGTCATTTATGTCAGTGCAGTACACGTTGAGTGCCCTTCTCTATAAGCATTCTGAAAGTCTGTTGTCAATTTGTTTACAGAAAAATAGCATTGTATTTGGTCAAACACACATTTTTTCCAACAGTTAGCCAAGAGCTGGCAGCAAGCTGATACATCTGCTGTTAGAACCAGTAAAGGCCGCTTTACTACTCTTGGATAGCGGAATATCTTTGCTTCCCTCCAGGCCTGAGGACAAACACCTTCCTCTAGGCTCAGATTAAAGATATGACAGATAGGAGTGGCAATAGAGTAAGCTACCATCCTCAGTAGCTTTCCATTTAAGTTGTCAATGCCAGGAGGTTTGTCATTATTGATCGATAACTATAATTGTTCCACCTCCCCACACTGTGACTGTGATTAATATCAACGAGAGAGGAGAGAGAAATACAGGACTAAGTGTTATATTCAATGAGATCCGCTTTTGCCGACATCCGCATAGAGGTTGTTTTGGCTTGGCGTTGTCGGAGGCGGAACTGCTAGAGCTGTAAAATATGCGCTGGAAGAGATGGCTGCTGTTTTATGGGCTCCTAACAAATTGTGCTATTTTGTGTGTTTTTTCACGTTATTTGTAACTTATTTTGTACATAATGTTTCTGCCACCGTCCATTATGACAGAAAAGAGCTTCTGGATATCAAAACAGCGACTGCTCACCTCAAACTGGACGAAGATTTTTTCTGTGTCTATTTGTCAATAACAGCTGGTGCTCGAAATCAAATATTTAGGTAGTCTTGAGGTTTTGCTCGCCTGATGTAGAGTATTGTCAGGGACAAGTGAACGTATTTACCTGCTTTGTTGATTATATCTGTATGAATATTGATAGATCTATTTATATTGCTAGGGGTTTTTCTTAACTATCAATGCTCTGCTTTTCATAAGGATGGTTCCCTCTATCTCCCTGCAGCTGGTCTGGGTGTATCGTCAAGGACATGGTGTGACTCAAGTTTAGAGATAGTTTTATTAACAGAACAGACCTGTATTTTCTCCCCTCATCCTTGCTTCTGTTCAACTTGGTCACACGGTCAAGAGAAAGAGCCTCTGAGAGTGACCACAGTTTTACAGTTCATCCTGTCTTTTACTTCCAAGGGCACAGCTGTGTGGAGATATGAGGTGAAACAGAACTAATGTTATCACTTGTTTGTGCGCTATGACCCGATACACATAGCCACAAGAAGAAAACAATGTAGCATGTGTCGCGGGTCACTACTTCACAGGAGAGTCATTTGAATGTAAAATTTGTATTTTATCAACATTACTTTTTTGGCAGAAATGCCTTCTGGAACATGTGAACTTTCATATGCTTTAATAACAAACGTGTATGCCATTTGTAAATATGAATAAAAGTATGTGTAGGTAATCCTGTCTAACACTGCTTTTTTTTAAATGTATCATGTAGTGGAGCTGCATAAGTGTTGCTCTCCACTTTCTGGAGGATCAAGTTTTGAAATAAGTGGAATTAGAGTATGATAGCTAAAGAGATGGAGAAAACACCTGTCTCCGGATTACATCTTCAAACGAAGGGCAACCATGGCATCTGTGACAGGTTTACAGGCACGTGTATGATGTTATTATTCGTATCTCAGAGCCGTTTGCTTGGCTAGTTAGAGCCTAATGTTAACTAGCTAACATTGAACCTGGTTGGTTAGCTACCAGCAGATTCATGCAGGATAGTAACGTCATGAGTTGGCACTGTGGTTCATTGTTTAACTAGCTAACATTAGCTGGCTGGCTCGCTAGCTAACGTTACGAGTATAATGTTATTATTCGTATTTCAGAGCCATTTGCTTTGCTAGTTAAAGCCTAATGTTAGCTAGCTAACATTGAACCTGGTTGGTTAGCTACCAGCAGATCCATGCAGGGTAGTAATGACATGATTTGGCACTATGGTTCATTGTTTAACTAGCTAACGTTAGCTGGCTGGCTCACTAGCTAACATTACGTGAATGATGTTATTATTTGTATTTCAGGGCCATTTGCTTTGCTAGTTAAAGCCTAATGTTAGCTATTTAACATTGAACCTTGTTGGTTAGCTACCAGCAGATTCATGTAGGGGAGTAACGACATGAGTTGGCACTATGGTTCATTGTTTAACTAGCTAACGTTAGCTGGCTGGCTCGCTACCTAACATTACATGACGTGTATGATCTTACACGTTGTTTACCTAGCTAGGTTCATTGTTTACCTAGCTAGCTAGCTAGCTAAACTCAGCAAAAAAAGAAATGTCCCTTTTTCAGGACCCTGTCTTTCAAAGATAATTCGCAAAAATCAAAATAACTTCACAGATCTTCATTGTAAATGGTTTAAACACTGTTACCCATGCTTGTTCAATGAACCATAAACAATTAATGAACATGCACCTGTGGAATGGTCGTTAAGACACTAACAGCTTACAGACGGTAGGCAATTAAGGTCACAGTTATGAAAACTTAGGACACTAAAGAGGCCTTTCTACTGACTCTGAAAAACACCAAAAGAAAGATGCCCAGGGTCCCTGCTCATCTGTGTGAACGTGCCTTAGGCATGCTGCAAGGAGGCATGAGGACTGCAGATGTGGCAAGGGCAATAAATTGCAATGTCCATACTGTGAGACACTTAAGACAGTGCTACAGGGAGACAGGACGGATAGCTGATCGTCCTCACAGTGGCAGACCATGTGTAACAACACCTGCACAGGATCGGTACATCCGAACATCACACCTGCGGGACAGGTACAGGATGGCAACAACAACTGCCCAAGTTACACCAGGAACGCACAATCCCTCCATCAGTGCTCAGACTGTCCACAATAGGCTGAGAGAGGCTGGACTGAGGGCTTGTAGGCCTGTTGTAAGGCAGGTCCTCACCATTCATCACCGGCAACAACGTCGCCTTTGGGCACAAACCCACCGTCGCTGGACCAGACAGGACTGGCAAAAAGTGCTCTTCACTGACGAGTTGCGGTTTTGTCTCACCAGGGGTGATGGTCGGATTCTTTTTTATCGTCGAAGGAATGAGCATTACACCGAGGCCTGTACTCTGGAGCGGGATCGATTTGGAGGTGGAGGGTCCGTCATGGTCTGGGGCGGTGTGTCACCGCATCATCGGACTGAGCTCGTTGTCGTTGCAGGCAATCTCAACGCTGTGCGTTACAGGGAAGACATCCTCCTCCCTCATGTGGTACCCTTCCTGCAGGCTCATTCTAACATGACCCTCCAGCATGACAATGCCACCAGCCATACTGCTCGTTCTGTGCGTGACTTCCTGCAAGACAGGAATGTCAGTGTTCTGCCATGGCCAGCGAAGAGCCCGGATCTCAATCCCATTGAGTACACCTGGGACCTGTTGGATCGGAAATGTCCGGGAACTTGCAGGTGCCTTGGTGGAAGAGTGGGGTAACATCTCACAGCAAGAACTGGCAAATCTGGTGCAGTCCATGAGGAGGAGATGCACTGCAGTACTTAATGCAGCTGGTGGCCACACCAGAAACTGACTGTTACTTTTGATTTTGACCCCACCCCCCCTTTGTTCAGGGACACATTATTCAATTTCTGTTAGTCACATGTCTGTGGAACTTGTTCAGTTTATGTCTCAGTTGTTGAATCTTGTTATGTTCATACAAATATGTACACATGTTAAGTCTGCTGAAAATAAACGCAGTTGACAGTGAGAGGACGTTTCTTTTTTTGCTGAGTTTGTCTTAACAAAAGACTCCACTATGAAAGTAACCATTTCAGGTGCGTTCGTAAATTCAGTCTGAGTATACCAGAGCGCAGAATAACTGCTGAATTTATGAACGCACAACACCCGTTGAATATGGCTGGTGTCAGTAAACATCGGCAAAAAAACGTTATTAAATTGTTGCAAGCAGAGCTGGTTAGGATGTTTTCATGTTATCCGGAGGTAAACAATGAACCATAATCCCAATTTTGTGTCTGAAAGTAAATAGCAAGCTAGCCAATATTAGCCAGTTAGCTTGGGTGCTTGACTGCCATTGTGAGGTCAGAACGCTCGGATCAACCCTACTCATCGGCCAGAGCATCAAGTGTGTGCTCTGAACGCTCCGCGAGCGAAATGAGATGGGTGGGGCTAAAGCTTAAGAGGGTATGAATGATGCTGAATGGGTGTAGACAAAGAAGAGCTCTTCACTAGGTTCCAAAACATTCAAAGGCCATTTTCTCAAAAGTGAAATTACAATTGTATCAACTTTCAAAGCAGAATTACATTCCCATTGTTCCCTTAAATGCAGTGTATGATATACCATTTTGTAGCTCTGTGTCTCTGCTTTGATCCAATGTAAAACATACAATTTCAGATTTTGCTACATAAGACCGAATCAAGTCACATTTACCAAGAGAGTTTTCATCTATATTTTCGTAGCTGTCTATTTACCACCACAAACTGATGCTGGCACTAAGACCGCACTCAACGAGCTGTATAAAGCCATAAGCAAACAAGAACATGCTCATCCAGAGGTAGCACTCCTAGTGGCCGGGGACTTTAACGCAAGGAATCTTAAATCTGCTTTACCTCATTTCTACCAGCATGTTACATGTGCAACAAAAGTAAAAAAAAACTCTAGAGCACCTTTACTCCACAAACAGAGATGCTTACAAAGCTCTCCCTCGCCCTACATTTGGCAGATCTGACCATAATTATATCCTCCTGATTCCTGCTTACAAGCAAAAACTAAAGCAGGAAGTACCAGTGACTCGCTCAATATGGAAGTGGTCAGATGACGCAGATGCTAAGATACAGGACTGTTTTGCTAGCACAGACTGGAATATGTTCCGGGACTCATCCGATGGCATTGAGGAGTACACCACATCAGTCACTGGCTTCATCAATAAGTGCATCGATGACGTTGTCCCCACAGTGACCGTACATATGTACCTCAACCAGAAGCCATGGAGCGGGACTCTAACCTGGACACTTATAAGAAATCCCGCATTGACATTAGACGAACCATCAAACAGGGAAAGCATAAAACAGGACTAAGATTGAATCCTACTACACCGGCTCCGATGCTCATTGGATGTGGCAGGGCTTGCAAACTATTACGGACTACAAAGGGAAGCCCAGCCAGGAGCTGCCCAATGACACAAGCCTACCAGATGAGCTAAATGACTGCTATGCGCACGTCGAGGCAAGCAACACTGAAGCATGCATGAGAGCACCAGCTGTTCCGGACGACTGTGTGATCACGCTCGCCGTAGCCGATGTGAGTAAGACCTTTAAACACTTCAACATTCACAAGGCTCAGGGCCAGACGGTTTACCAGGACGTGTACTTCGAGCATGCGCTGACCAACTGGCACGTGTCTGCACTGACATTTTCAACCTGTCCCTGGCCGAGTCTGTAATACTTACATGTTTCAAGCAGTCCAACATAGTCCCTGTGCCCAAGAACACCAAGGTAACCTGCCTAAATGACTACCGACCCATAGCACTCACATCTGTAGCCATGAAGTGCTTTGAAAGGCTGGTCATGGCTCACATCAACACCATCATCCCAGAAACCCTAGACCCACTCCAATTTGCATACCGCCCCGACAGATCCACAGATGACGCAATCTCTATTGCACTCAACACTGCCCTTTCCCACCTGGACAAAAGGAACACCTACGAGAGAATGCTGTTCATTGACTACAGCTCAGCGTTAAACACCATAGTGCCCTCAAAGCTTATCACTAAGCTAAGGACCCTGGGACTAAACACCTCCCTCTGCAATTGGATCCTGGACTTCCTGACGGGCCGCCCCCAGGTGGTAAGGGTAGGCAACAACACATCTGCCACGCTGATCCTCAACACGGGGGCCCCTCAGGGGTGCGTGCTTAGTCCCCTCCTGTACTTCCTGTTCACCCATGACTGCGTGGCCAAGCACGACTCCAAAACCATCATTAAGTTTGCCGACGACACAATGGTGGTAGGCCTGATCACCGACAACGATGAGACAGCCTATAGGGAGGAGGTCAGAGACCTGGCGGTGTGGTGCCAGGACAACAACCTCTCCCTCAATCTGATCAAGACAAAGGAGATGATCGTAGGGCTGTTGTGGTGACCGTATTACCGCCACATTGGCGGTCACGAGTCATGATGGCAGTGAAATTCCACGTGACCGTTTAGTCATGGTAATTAAGCTTCTCCAAGCTCTGATGCTGCTGATGGTCATTAGTAGCCTACCAAACTTGCTAACTGCCTGGTACTAAGCACTCTATTGTCCCTCTAATCATTCTGACATAAATGCGAATGTTTTTTCGAAAATCGAATCATTCATGAGAGCCCATGAGCTCATGTTGCGCAACATTTCAATAGGCTATGCAATTCCACGAGAAAACAGAGCAATGGCACCTACTAAAAAGAGGAGGATCCCATCAGCTTTCTGTAGGCTAGGCCTACTATATTTATTTCTCAACGTTTCTAATATTAAGCACATTGCTTATATTTACAACAGGAGTATAGCCTACCTGGCTGGCATGAAAAGAAACCACAGGGAAAAGCGTCCTCCATTCGCTATTTCAGCTATATGTATTTTTTCCATTGCCCCTGTTTCGATACAGATATGATAATGGTCCATGATAATGGTCCATTCTTAAATCAAACCAAATTTCACACATATATTATTTAGTACCGTCGTGGTAAAAAGTTTTGAGAATGACACAAGTAATGGTCTTCACAAAGTTTGCTGCTTCAGTGTTTTTAGATATTCTTCTCAGATGTTACTATGGTATACTGAAGTATAATTACAAGCATTCCATAAGTATCAAAGGCTTTTATTGACAATTACATTAAGTTTATGCAAAGAGTCAATATTTGCAGTGTTGACCCTTCTTTTTCAAGACCTCTGCAATCCGCCCTGGCATGCTGTCAATTATCTTCTGGGCCACATCCTGACTGATGGCAGCCCATTCTTGCATAATCAATGCTTGGAGTTTGTCAGAATTTTGGGTTTTTGCTTTTCCACCTTCGTCTTGAGGATTGACCACAAGTTCTCAATGGGATTAAGGTCTGGGGAGTTTCCTGGCCATGGAGCCAAAATGTCTATGTTTTGTTCCCCGAGCCACTTAGTTATCACTTTTGCCTTATGGCAAGGTGCTCCATCATGCTGGAAAAGGCATTGTTCGTCACCAAACTGTTCTTGAATGGTTGGGAGAAGTTGCTCTCGGATGATGTGTTGGTACCATTCTTTATTCATGGCTGTGTTCTTAGGGAAACTTGTGAGTAAGCCCACTACCTTGGCTGAGAAGCAACCCCACACATGAATGGTCTCAGGATGCTTTACTGTTGGCATGACACAGGACTGATGGTAGCGCTCACCTTGTCTTCTCCGGACAAACTTTTTTCCGAATGCCCCAAACAATCGGAAAGGGGATTCATCAGAGAAAATAACTTTACCCCAGTCCTCAGCAGTCCAATCCCTGTACCTTTTGCAGAATATCAGTCTGTCCCTGATGTTTTTCCTGGAGAGAAGTGGCTTCCTCGCTGCCCTTCTTGACACCAGGCCATCCTCCAAAAGTCTTCGCCTCACTGTGCGTGCAGATGCACTCACACCTGCCTGCTGCCATTCCTGAGCAAGCTCTGCACTGGTGGTGCCCCGATCCCGCAGCTGAATCAACTTTAGGAGACGGTCCCGGAGCTTGCTGGAGTTTCTTGGGCGCCCTGAAGCCTTCTTCACAACAATTTAACCTCTCTCCTTGAAGTTCTTGATGATCTGATAAATGTTTGATTTAGGTGCAATCTTACTAGCAGCAAAATCCTTGCCTGTGAAGCCCTTTTTGTGCAAAGCAATGATGACGGCACATGTTTCCTTGCAGGTAACCATGGTTAACAGAGGAAAAACAATGATTTCAAGCACCACCCTCCTTTTAAAGCTTCCAGTCAGTTATTCTAACTCAATCAGCATGACAGAGTGATCTCCAGCCTTGTCCTCGTCAACACTCTCACCTGTGTTAACGAGAGAATCACTGACATGATGGCAGCTGGTCCTTTTGTGGCAGGGCTGAAATGCAGTGGAAATGTTTTTTGGCAAAAAAAAATCATGGCAAAGAGGGACTTTGCAATTCATTGCAATTAATCTGATCACTCTTCATAACATTCTGGAGTATATGCAAATTGCCATCATAAAAACTGAGGCAGCAGACTTTGGTAGAGCTCATGCCTTTCAAGCGACTTTTTTCAAATCAACATTAGAGTCGCATCATGCAGCTTTACAATGTATTAATAATCAAAACATATAGCCCAACGTTTGTAGTACAACTAAAGTTACATTAATAACTCTAAATTAAGCAAATAGGAATACCTATTTCTTTGTTAACCGCTCAACACAATATAGCCGCATGTGCGCACTCCCTCAAATCATTTGGAGAAAATATCCTTTCTATTTTATTCAGTTTTGTTCAATTGTATTCTTCATACTATAAAATGATGCCATGGAATTCTAAGCAAATATTTTCTGCTAAATGAACTAGTGTAGCCCACAGCCATTTGGCATAGCCAGATCAGGACCTAACATAAGGACAACTCAC
>NW_028160861.1:151102-273602 GCF_964263955.1 Coregonus lavaretus
CCTCTCTCCCTCTCTCCCTCTCTCCCTCTCTCCCTCTCTCCTCTCTTCCTCTCTCCTTCTCTCCCTCTCTCCCTCTCTCCCTCTCTCCCTCTCTCCTTCTCTCCCTCTCTCCCTCTCTCCCTCTATCCCTCTCTCCCTCTCTCCCTCTTTTCCTCTCTCCCTCTCTCTTCTCTCCCTCTCTCCCTCTCTCCCTCTCTCCCTCTCTCTCTCTCCCTCTATCCTATATTCCTCTATCTGTCTATCCCTCTCTTCCTCTCTCCCTCTCTCTCTCTCTCTCTCTCTCTCTCTCTCCTCTCCCTCCCTCTTCTCTCTCTCTCTCTCTCTCTCTCTCTCTCTCTCTCTCTCTCTCTCTCTCTCTCTCCCTCTCCCTCCCTCTCTTTCTCTCTCTCTCTCTCTCTCTCTCTCTCTCTCTCTCTCTCTCTCTCTCTCTCTCTCTCTCTCTCTCTCTCTCTCTCTCTCTCTCTCTCTCTCTCTCTCTCTCTCTATCCCTCTGTCCCCCTCTACCAGGCCTTCTCGCTCTGTGCTAAAGAGCATCAAGAGGAGCCGGCAGACAGAGAGAGAAAGAAAGAAAGCAACAGAGAGGAAGAAAGAGAGAGAGAATGAGGGAGAACCACAGGTAGTACAGACAAAGTGTCTTGAAGTTAACCAGTATGGTATATATATATATATATACACTGCTCAAAAAAATAAAGGGAACACTAAAATAACACATCCTAGATCTGAATGAATGAAATAATCTTATTAAATACTTTTTTCTTTGCATAGTTGAATATGCTGACAACAAAATCACACAAAAATTATCAATGGAAATCAAATTTATCAACTCATGGAGGTCTGGATTTGGAAAACCACACTACAGGCTGATCCAACTTTGATGTAATGTCATTAAAACAAGTCAAAATGAGGCTCAGTAGTGTGTGTGGCCTCCACGTGCCTGTATGACCTCCTTACAACGCCTGGGCATGCTCCTGATGAGGTGGCGGATGGTCTCCTGAGGGATCTCCTCCCAGACCTGGACTAAAGCATCCGCCAACTCCTGGACAGTCTGTGGTGCAACGTGGCGTTGGTGGATGGAGCGAGACATGATGTCCCAGATGTGCTCAATTGGATTCAGGTCTGGGGAACGGGCGGGCCAGTCCATAGCATCAATGCCTTCCTCTTGCAGGAACTGCTGACACACTCCAGCCACATGAGGTCTAGCATTGTCTTGCATTAGGAGGAACCCAGGGCCAACCGCACCAGCATATGTTCTCACAAGGGGTCTGAGGATCTCATCTCGGTACCTAATGGCAGTCAGGCTACCTCTGGTGAGCACATGGAGGGCTGTGCGGCTCCCCAAAGAAATGCCACCCCACACCATGACTGACCCACCGCCAAACCGGTCATGCTGGAGGATGTTGCAGGCAGCAGAACGTTCTCCACGGCGTCTCCAGACTCTGTCACGTCTGTCAATTGTGCTCAGTGTGAACCTGCTTTCATCTGTGAAGAGCACAGGGCGCCAGTGGCGAATTTACCAATCTTGGTGTTCTCTGGCAAATGCCAAACGTCCTGCACGGTGTTGGGCTGTAAGCACAACCCCACCTGTGGACGTCGGGCCCTCATACCACCCTCATGGAGTCTGTTTCTGACCGTTTCGAGCAGACACATGCACATTTGTGGCCTGCTGGAGGTCATTTTGCAGGGCTCTGGCAGTGCTCCTCCTGCTCCTCCTTGCACAAAGGTGGAGGTAGCAGTCCTGCTGCTGGGTTGTTGGCCTCCTACGGCCTCCTCCACGTCTCCTGATTTACTGGCCTGTCTCCTGGTAGCGCCTCGATGCTCTGGACACTACGCTGACAGACACAGCAAACCTTCTTGCCACAGCTCGCATTGATGTGTCATCCTGGATGAGCTGCACTACCTGAGCCACTTGTGTGGGTTGTAGACTCCGTCTCATGCTACCACTAGAGTGAAAGCACCGCCAGCATTCAAAAGTGACCAAAACATCAGCCAGGAAGCATAGGAACTGAGAAGTGGTCTGTGGTCACCACCTGCAAAACCAGTCCTTTATTGGGGGTGTCTTGCTAATTGCCTATAATTTCCACCTGTTGTCTATTCCATTTGCACAACAGCATGTGAAATGTATTGTCAATCAGTGTTACTTCCTAAGTGGACAGTTGTATTTCACAGAAGTGTGATTGACTTGGAGTTACATTGTGTTGTTTAAGTGTTCCCTTAATTTTTTTGAGCAGTGTATATAGGTATACTATAGTATGGACTGCTCTATATCGCTCTTTCACCTTGTTCCCTCGCTCAGTCCCTCCTCCACTCCTTCTCTTGCCTGGAATCTAGCGTCTAGACCCACAAAGAGCTCCCATCTCTGCCTAAACGGACAGCCTGACATCTCTGGGTCTACCCTAACAGAGAAGAAAAGTGATACGGACTAACCTACCCAAAGACAGGTGTGTGTGTGTATATGTGTGTGTGTGTGTGTGTGTGTGTGTGTGTGTGTGTGTGTGTGTGTGTGTGTGTGTGTGTGTGTGTGTGTGTGTGTGTCTGGGGTTCCATGCCAGCAGGATAAAGAAGGGCTGAGGTTTGATGTGCTGTTTTTCTCGGCGAGCCTCCCGAGCAAATTGGGATGTGTGTGTGAATTCGTGTGTGTGTGTTTCCCCAGGATTTATCTGTGTTCCCTATGCCAAGGAGAAGCCATGGGGTTCGTGTGTGTGTGTGCGCGTGTGTGTGTCAAGGGGAGAAGGGAATACTGCTCCCAGGAAATTTGATCTACAGGGAATTTCAAGCTAGTTACGGCTTGTCATCAACCGACTATGACGTAAAATACTGCGGCAATGTTTTATTAGCGGCTCAGATGTTTTGGACAAATCCTCTGTCAAACCCTTCCTCTGGGTCCCCTTGTTCCTTGGCTAGTGTGGGAATATGTGTGGTATCACAATAGAAGCTGCATGTACAGAAAATAAGAACTAAAAATAAGAACCATCTGTGTTTCTGAGTCCATTTCTAAGGTAGTTGTATGGCCTTTACCTAACAGTGTGCATATATATACAGTACCAGTCAAAATATTGGACACACCTACTCATTCAAGGGTTTTTCTTTATTTTTACTATTTTCTACATTGTAGAATAATAGTGAAGACATCAACACTATGAAATAACACATATGGAATCATTTAGTAACCATAAAAGTGTTAAACAAATCAACATATATTGGAGATTCTTCAGATAGCCACCCTTTGCCTTGAGGACAGCTTTGCACACTCTTGGCATTCTCTCAACCAGCTTCACCTGGAATGCTTTTCCAACAGTCGTGAAGGAGTTCCCACATATGCTTATCACTTGTTGGCTGCTTTTCCTTCACTCTGCCATCCGACTCATCCCAAACCATCTCAATTGGGTTGAGATCAGGGGATTGTGGAGGCCAGGTCATCTGATGCAGCACACCATCACTCTCCTTCTTGGTAAAATAGCCCTTACACAGCCTGGAGGTGTGTTGGGTCATTGTCCTGTTGAAAAACTAATGATAGTCCCACTAAGCCCAAACCAGATGGGATGGCGTATTGCTGCAGAATGCTGTGGTAGCCATGCTGGTTAAGTGCCCCTTGAATTCTAAATAAATCACAGACAGTGTCACCAGCAAAGTACCCCCACACCATAACACCTCCTCCTCCATAATTTACGGTGGGAACTACACATGCGGAGATCATCCATTCAGCCACACTGCGTCTCACAAAGACACGGCGGTTGGAACCAATAATCTCAAATTTGGACTCCAGACCAAAGGACACATTTCCACCGGTCTAATGTCCATTACTCGTGTTTCTAGGCACAAGCAGGTATCTTCTTCTTATTGGTGTCCTTTAGTAGTGGTTTCTTTGCAGCATGAAGGCCTGATTCACACAGTCCCCTCTGAACAGTTGATGTTGAGATGTGTCTGTGACTTGAACTCCGTGAAGCATTTATTTGGGCTGCAATTTCTGAGGCTGGTAACTCTAATGAACTTATCCTCTGCAGCAGAGGTAACTCTGGGTCTTCCATTCCTGTGGTGGTCCTCATGACAGCCAGTTTAATCATAGCGCTTGGTGGTTTTTGCAACTGCACTTGAAGAAACTTTCAAAGTTCTTGAAATGTTCCGTATTGACAGACCTTCATGTCTTAAGGTAATGATGGACTGTCATTTCTCTTTGCTTATTTGAGCTGTTCTTGCCATAATATGGACTAGGTATTTTACCAAATAGGGCTATCGTCTCTATACCACCCATACCTTGTCACAACACAACTGATTGTCTCAAACACATTAAGAAGGAAAGAAATTCCACAAATTAACATTTAACAAGGCACACCTGTTAATTGAAATGCATTCCAGGTGACTACCTCATGAAGCTGGTTGAACACAGGACTGATGGAGAAAATGCCAAGAGTGTGCAAAGCTGTCATCAAGGCAAAGAAACATTTCAAGGATGATCAATGAAAACAGGATGCACCTGAGCTCAATTTCGAGTCTCATAGCAAAGGTTCTGAATACTTATGTAAATAATGTATTATATTTTTATTTGCAAAAATTTCTAAAAACATGTTTTTGTTTTGTCATTATGGGGTATTGTGTGTAGATTGATGAGGGGGAAAAATAATTTTTGAATAAGCCTGAAGCGTAACAAAATGTGGAAAAGGTAAACGGGTCTGAATACTATACCTAGGACAATTGTGTGACTGGACCTTCTCAAATAGTCTATTTGCTTATTTGAGCTGTTCTTGACATACAGTGCCTTGCAAAAGTATTCATCCCGCTTGGCGTTTTTCCTATTTTGTTGCATTACAACCTGTAATTTAAATGGATTTTTATTTGGATTTCATGTAATGGACATACACAAAATAGTCCAAATTGGTGGTGAAATGAAAAAAATCACTTGTTTAAAATAATTCAAATAAATAAATAACGTATTCACCCCCTTTGCTATGAAGCCCCTAAATAAGATCTGATGCAACCAATTACCTTCAGAAGTCACATAATTAGTTAAATAAAGTCCACCTGTGTGCAATCTAAGTGTCACATGATCTCAGTATATATACACCTGAGAGGCAACAAAGAGTCCAAAGATAACCCTGAAGGAGCTGCAAAGCTCCACTGCGGAGATTGAAGTATCTGTCCATAGGACCACTTTAAGCCGTACACTCCACAGAGCTGGGCTTTACGGAAGAGTGGACAGAAAAAAGCAATTGCTTAAAGAAAAAAATAAGCAAACATGTTTGGTGTTAGCCAAAAGGCATGTGGGAGACTCCCCAAACATATGGAAGTAGGTACTCTGGTCAGATGAGACTAAAATTGGGCTTTTTGGCCATCAAGGAAAACGCTATGTCTGGCGCAAACCCAACACCTCTCATCACCCTGAGAAGCATGGTGGTGGCAGCATCATGCTGTGGGGATGTTTTTCATCGGCAGGGGCTGGGAAACTGGTCAGAATTGAAGGAATGATGGATGGCACTAAATAAAGGGAAATTCTTGAGGGAAACCTGTTTCAGTCTTCCAGAGATTTGAGACTGGGACGGAGGTTCACCTTCCAGCAGGACAATGAACCTAAGCATACTGCTAAAGCAACACTTGAGTGGTTTAAGGGGAAACCTTTAAATGTCTTGGAATGGCCTAGTCAAAGCCCAGACCTCAATCCAATTAAGAATCTGTGGTATGACTTAAAGATTGCTGTACACCAGCAGAACCCATCCAACTTGAAGGAGCTGGAGCAATTTTGCCTTGAAGAATGGGCAAAGATCCCAGTGGCTAGATGTGCCAAGCTTATAGAGACATACCCCAAGAGACTTGCAGCTGTAATTGCTGCAAAAGGTGGCTCTACAAAGTATTGACTTTGGGGGGGTGAATAGTTATGCACGCTCAAGTTTTCTGTTTTTTGTCTTATTTCTTGTTTGTTTCACAAAAAAAAAACATTTGCATATTCAAAGTGGTAGGCATGTTGTGTAAATCAAATGATATAAACCCCCCTAAAATCCATTTTAATTCCAAGTTGTAAGGCAACAAAATAGGAAAAATGTCAATGCCCCCCACCTTTTCACAACACAACTGATTGTCTCAAACGCATTAAGAAGGAAAGAAATTCCACAAATTAACATTTAACAAGGCACACCTGTTAATTGAAATGCATTCCAGGTGACTACCTCATGAAGCTGGTTGAACACAGGACTGATGGAGAAAATGCCAAGAGTGTGCAAAGCTGTCATCAAGGCAAAGAAACATTTCAAGGATGATCAATGAAAACAGGATGCACCTGAGCTCAATTTCGAGTCTCATAGCAAAGGTTCTGAATACTTATGTAAATAATGTATTATATTTTTATTTGCAAAAATTTCTAAAAACATGTTTTTGTTTTGTCATTATGGGGTATTGTGTGTAGATTGATGAGGGGGAAAAATAATTTTTGAATAAGCCTGAAGCGTAACAAAATGTGGAAAAGGTAAACGGGTCTGAATACTATACCTAGGACAATTGTGTGACTGGACCTTCTCAAATAGTCTATTTGCTTATTTGAGCTGTTCTTGACATACAGTGCCTTGCAAAAGTATTCATCCCGCTTGGCGTTTTTCCTATTTTGTTGCATTACAACCTGTAATTTAAATGGATTTTTATTTGGATTTCATGTAATGGACATACACAAAATAGTCCAAATTGGTGGTGAAATGAAAAAAATCACTTGTTTAAAATAATTCAAATAAATAAATAACGTATTCACCCCCTTTGCTATGAAGCCCCTAAATAAGATCTGATGCAACCAATTACCTTCAGAAGTCACATAATTAGTTAAATAAAGTCCACCTGTGTGCAATCTAAGTGTCACATGATCTCAGTATATATACACCTGAGAGGCAACAAAGAGTCCAAAGATAACCCTGAAGGAGCTGCAAAGCTCCACTGCGGAGATTGAAGTATCTGTCCATAGGACCACTTTAAGCCGTACACTCCACAGAGCTGGGCTTTACGGAAGAGTGGACAGAAAAAAGCAATTGCTTAAAGAAAAAAATAAGCAAACATGTTTGGTGTTAGCCAAAAGGCATGTGGGAGACTCCCCAAACATATGGAAGTAGGTACTCTGGTCAGATGAGACTAAAATTGGGCTTTTTGGCCATCAAGGAAAACGCTATGTCTGGCGCAAACCCAACACCTCTCATCACCCTGAGAAGCATGGTGGTGGCAGCATCATGCTGTGGGGATGTTTTTCATCGGCAGGGGCTGGGAAACTGGTCAGAATTGAAGGAATGATGGATGGCACTAAATAAAGGGAAATTCTTGAGGGAAACCTGTTTCAGTCTTCCAGAGATTTGAGACTGGGACGGAGGTTCACCTTCCAGCAGGACAATGAACCTAAGCATACTGCTAAAGCAACACTTGAGTGGTTTAAGGGGAAACCTTTAAATGTCTTGGAATGGCCTAGTCAAAGCCCAGACCTCAATCCAATTAAGAATCTGTGGTATGACTTAAAGATTGCTGTACACCAGCAGAACCCATCCAACTTGAAGGAGCTGGAGCAATTTTGCCTTGAAGAATGGGCAAAGATCCCAGTGGCTAGATGTGCCAAGCTTATAGAGACATACCCCAAGAGACTTGCAGCTGTAATTGCTGCAAAAGGTGGCTCTACAAAGTATTGACTTTGGGGGGGTGAATAGTTATGCACGCTCAAGTTTTCTGTTTTTTGTCTTATTTCTTGTTTGTTTCACAAAAAAAAAACATTTGCATATTCAAAGTGGTAGGCATGTTGTGTAAATCAAATGATATAAACCCCCCTAAAATCCATTTTAATTCCAAGTTGTAAGGCAACAAAATAGGAAAAATGTCAATGCCCCCCACCTTTTCACAACACAACTGATTGGCTCAAACGCATTAAGAAGGAAAGAAATTCCACAAATTAACTTTTAAGAAGGCACACCTGTTAATTTAAATGCATTCCAGGTGACTACCTCATGAAGCTGGTTGAGAGAATGCCAAGCGTGTGCAAAGCTGTCATCAAGGCAAAGGGTGGCTATTTGAAGAATCTCAAATATAAAATAACACTTTTTTGGTCACTACATGATTCCATATGTGTTATTTCATAGTCTTGATGTCTTCAATATTATTCTACAATGTAATTTTTTTTTTACAAATAAAGAAAAACCCACAAAAGAGTAGGTGTCCAAACTTTTGACTGGTACTGTATATATATACTGTATATATTCATAAATATTGTAATGAATAATGTGAAAATTGAGCAAGTTGAGGTGACTAAACTTCTTGGAGTAACCCTCGATTGTAAACTGTCATTTCAAACCATATTGATGCAACAGTAGCTAAGATGGGGAGAAGTCTGTCCATAATAAAGCGCTGCTGTGCATTGTTAACAGCATTATCAACAAGGCAGGTCCTAAAGGCCCTAGTTTTGTCGCACTTGGACTACTGTTCAGTCGTGTGGTCAGGTGCCACACAGAGGGACTTAGAAAAATTGCAATTGGCTCAGAACAGGGCAGCACGGCTGGCCCATAGATGTAAACAGAGAGCTAACATTAATAATATGCATGTCAATCTCTCCTGGCTCAAAGTTAAGGAGAGATTGACTTCATCACTACTTGTATTTGTGAGAGGTATTGACATGTTGAAGGCATCAAGTTGTCTGTTTGAACAACTGGCACACATCTCAGACACCCATGCATACCCCACAAGACATGCCACCAGAGGTCTCTTCACAGTCCCTAAGTACAGAACAGACTATGGGAGGTGCACAGTACTACATAGAGCCATGACTACATGGAACTCTGTTCCACATCAAGTAACTGATGCAAGCAGTAAAATTATAGATGTAAAAAACAGATAACAAATACACCTTATGGAATAGCAGGGACTGTGAAGCAACACAAACATAAGCATACAAACACAGAATAACATACGCACTATGCACACATGTACACATGGATTTTGTGTTGTAGATATGGTAGTGGAGTAGGGGCTTGAGGGCACACACTTAATATATTCACAGAGTGTCAGTATATTCATAGTGTCAGTATATTCATAGTGTCAGTATATTCATAGTGTCAGTATATTCATTGAGTGTCAGTATATTCATAGTGTCAGTATATTCATAGTGTCAGTATATTCATAGTGTCAGTATATTCATAGAGTGTCAGTATATTCATATAGTGTCAGTATATTCATAGAGTGTCAGTATATTCATAGTGTCAGTATATTCATAGTGTCAGTATATTCATAGTGTCAGTATATTCATAGAGTGTCAGTATATTCATATAGTGTCAGTATATTCATAGAGTGTCAGTATATTCATAGTGTCAGTATATTCATAGTGTCAGTATATTCATAGAGTGTCAGTATATTCATATAGTTTAAGTATATTCACAGAGTGTCAGTATATTCATAGTGTCAGTATATTCATAGTGTCAGTATATTCATAGTGTCAGTATATTCATAAAGTGTCAGTATATTCATATAGTGTCAGTATATTCATTGAGTGTCAGTATATTCATAGTGTCAGTATATTCATAATGTCAGTATATTCATAGAGTGTCAGTATATTCATAGTGTCAGTATATTCATAGTGTCAGTATATTCATAGTGTCAGTATATTCATAGAGTGTCAGTATATTCATAGTGTCAGTATATTCATAGTGTCAGTATATTCATAGTGTCAGTATATTCATAGTGTCAGTATATTCATAGAGTGTCAGTATATTCATAGTGTCAGTATATTCATAGAGTGTCAGTATATTCAT
This sequence comes from Coregonus lavaretus, assembly GCF_964263955.1. Lineage (NCBI taxonomy): Eukaryota > Metazoa > Chordata > Actinopteri > Salmoniformes > Salmonidae > Coregonus > Coregonus lavaretus. Next base: position 160,849 of record NW_028160861.1, read on the forward strand.
AGTGTCAGTATATTCATAGTGTCAGTATATTCATAGAGTGTCAGTATATTCATAGTGTCAGTATATTCATAGTGTCAGTATATTCATAGAGTGTCAGTATATTTATAGAGTGTCAGTATATTCATAGTGTCAGTATATTCATAGAGTGTCAGTATATTCATAGAGTGTCAGTATATTCATAGAGTGTCAGTATATTCACAGAGTGTCAGTATATTCATAACGTCAGTATATTCATAGAGTCAGTATATTCATAGTGTCAGTATATTCATAGTGTCAGTATATTCATAGAGTGTCAGTATATTCATAGTGTCAGTATATTCATAGAGTCAGTATATTCATAGAGTCAGTATATTCATAGTGTCAGTATATTCATAGTGTCAGTATTTTCATAGTGTCAGTATATTCATAGTGTCAGTATATTCATAGAGTCAGTATATTCATAGAGTCAGTATATTCATAGTGTCAGTATATTCATACTGTCAGTATATTCATAGTGTCAGTATATTCATAGTGTCAGTATATTCATAGAGTCAGTATATTCATAGAGTCAGTATATTCATAGAGTGTCAGTATATTCATAGTGTCAGTATATTCATAGAGTCAGTATATCCATAGAGTGTAAGTATGTTCATTGAGTGTCAGCATATACATAATGTCAGTATATTCATAGAGTGTTAGTATATTCATACTGTCAGTATATTCATAGTGTCAGTATATTCATAGTGTCAGTATATTCACAGAGTGTCAGTATATTCATAGAGTCAGTATATTCATAGTGTCAGTATATTCATAGAGTGTCAGTATATTCATAGAGTGTCAGTATATTCATAGAGTGTCAGTATATTCATAGTGTCAGTATATTCATAGTGTCAGTATATTCATAGTGTCAGTATATTAATAGAGTCAGTATATTCATATAGTGTCAGTATATTCCTAGTGTCAGTATATTCATACTGTCAGTATATTCATAGAGTGTCAGTATATTCATAGAGTGTCAGTATAGTCATAGTGTCAGTATATTCATAGTGTCAGTATATTCATAGTGTCAGTATATTCATAATGTCAGTATATTCATAGTGTCAGTATATTCATAGTGTCAGTATATTCATAGTGTGTCAGTATATTCATAGAGTGTCAGTATATTAATAGAGTGTCAGTATATTAATAGTGTCAGTATATTCATAGAGTGTCAGTATATTCATAGAGTGTCAGTATATTCATAGAGTGTCAGTATATTAATAGTGTCAGTATATTCATAGTGTCAGTATATTCATAGTGTGTCAGTATATTCATACTGTCAGTATATTCATAGTGTCAGTATATTCATAGAGTGTCAGTATATTCATAGAGTGTTAGTATATTAATAGTGTCAGTATATTCATAATGTCAGTATATTCATTGTGTCAGTATATTCATAGAGTGTCAGTATATTCATAGAGTGTTAGTATATTCATAGTGTCAGTATATTCATAGAGTGTCAGTATATTCATACTGTCAGTATATTCATAGTGTCAGTATATTCAAAGTGTCAGTATATTCTTAGAGTGTCAGTATATTCATAGAGTGTCAGTATATTCATACTGTCAGTATATTCATTGTGTCAGTATATTCATTGTGTCAGTATATTCATAGAGTGTCAGTATATTCATAGAGTGTTAGTATATTCATAGTGTCAGTATATTAATAGAGTGTCAGTATATTCATACTGTCAGTATATTCATAGTGTCAGTATATTTAAAGTGTCAGTATATTCTTAGAGTGTCAGTATATTCATAGAGTGTCAGTATATTCATACTGTCAGTATATTCATTGTGTCAGTATATTCATTGTGTCAGTATATTCATAGAGTGTCAGTATATTCATAGAGTGTTAGTATATTCATAGTGTCAGTATATTCATAGAGTGTCAGTATATTCATACTGTCATTATATTCATAGTGTCAGTATATTCAAAGTGTCAGTATATTCTTAGAGTGTCAGTATATTCATAGAGTGTCAGTATATTCATACTGTCAGTATATTCATAGAGTGTCAGTATATTCATAGTGTCAGTATATTCATAGTGTCAGTATATTCATAGAGTGTCAGTATATTCATAGTGTCAGTATATTCATAGTGTCAGTATATTCATAGTGTCAGTATATTCATATAGTGTCAGTATATTCATAGTGTCAGTATATTCATAATGTCAGTATATTCATAGTGTCAGTATATTCATAGTGTCAGTATATTCATAGAGTCAGTATATTCATAGTGTCTTTATATTCATAGAGTGTCAGTATATTCATAATGTCAGTATATTCATAGTGTCAGTATATTCATAGTGTCAGTATATTCATAGAGTGTCAGTATATTCATGTTGTCAGTATATTCATAATGTCAGTATATTAATAGAGTCAGTATATTCATAGTGTCAGTATATTCATAGAGTGTCAGTATTTTCATAGTGTCAGTATATTCATAGAGTGTCAGTATATTCATAGTGTCAGTATATTCATAATGTCAGTATATTAATAGAGTCAGTATATTCATAGTGTCAGTATATTCAAAGTGTCAGTATATTCATAGAGTGTCAGTATATTCATAGAGTGTCAGTATATTCATAGTGTCAGTATATTCATAGAGTGTCAGTATATTCATAGAGTGTCAGTATATTCATAATAACATTATATTCATAGAGTCCGTATATTCATAGTGTCTTTATATTCATAGAGTGTCAGTATATTCATAATGTCAGTATATTCATAGTGTCAGTATATTCATAGTGTCAGTATATTCATAGAGTGTCAGTATATTCATGTTGTCAGTATATTCATAATGTCAGTATATTAATAGAGTCAGTATATTCATAGTGTCAGTATATTCATAGAGTGTCAGTATATTCATAGTGTCAGTATATTCATAGTGTCAGTATATTCATAGTGTCAGTATATTCATAGTGTCAGTATATTCATAGAGTCAGTATATTCATAGTGTCAGTATATTCATAGTGTCAGTATATTCATAGTGTCAGCATATTCATGGTGTCAGTATATTCATAGAGTCAGTATATTCAAAGTGTCTTTATATTCATAGAGTGTCAGTATATTCATGTTGTTAGTATATTCATAATGTCAGTATATTAATAGAGTCAGTATATTCATAGTGTCAGTATATTCAAAGTGTCAGTATATTCATAGAGTGTCAGTATATTCATAGAGTGTCAGTATATTCATAGTGTCAGTATATTCATAGAGTGTCAGTATATTCATAGTGTCAGTATATTCATAGTGTCAGTATATTCATAATGTCAGTATATTAATAGAGTCAGTATATTCATAGTGTCAGTATATTCAAAGTGTCAGTATATTCATAGAGTGTCAGTATATTCATAGAGTGTCAGTATATTCATAATGTCAGTATATTAATAGAGTCAGTATATTCATAGTGTCAGTATATTCAAAGTGTCAGTATATTCATAGAGTGTCAGTATATTAATAGAGTGTCAGTATATTCATAGTGTCAGTATATTCATAGTGTCAGTATATTCATAGTGTCAGTATATTCATAGAGTGTCAGTATATTCATAGTGTCAGTATATTCATAGTGTCAGTATATTCATAGTGTCAGTATATTCATAATGTCAGTATATTAATAGAGTCAGTATATTCATAGTGTCAGTATATTCAAAGTGTCAGTATATTCATAGTGTCAGTATATTCAAAGTGTCAGTATATTCATAGAGTGTCAGTATATTCATAGTGTCAGTATATTCATAGAGTGTCAGTATATTCATAGTGTCAGTATATTCATAGTGTCAGTATATTCATAGTGTCAGTATATTCATAGTGTCAGTATATTCATAATGTCAGTATATTAATAGAGTCAGTATATTCATAGTGTCAGTATATTCAAAGTGTCAGTATATTCATAGAGTGTCAGTATATTCATTGTGTCAGTATATTCATAGAGTGTCAGTATATTCATAGTGTCAGTATATTCATAATGTCAGTATATTCATAGAGTCAGTATATTCATAGTGTCAGTATATTCAAAGTGTCAGTATATTCATAGTGTCTTTATATTCATAGAGTGTCAGTATATTTATGTTGTCAGTATATTCATAATGTCAGTATATTAATAGAGTCAGTATATTCATAGTGTCAGTATATTCAAAGTGTCAGTATATTCATAGAGTGTCAGTATATTCATAGAGTGTCAGTATATTCATAGTGTCAGTATATTCATAGAGTGTCAGTATATTCATAGTGTCAGTATATTCATAATGTCAGTATATTCATAATGTCAGTATATTCATAGTGTCAGTATATTCATAGAGTCAGTATATTCATAGAGTGTCAGTATATTAATAGTGTCAGTATATTCATAGAGTGTCAGTATATTCATAGAGTGTCAGTATATTCATAGAGTGTCAGTATATTAATAGTGTCAGTATATTCATAGTGTCAGTATATTCATAGTGTGTCAGTATATTCATACTGTCAGTATATTCATAGTGTCAGTATATTCATAGAGTGTCAGTATATTCATAGAGTGTTAGTATATTAATAGTGTCAGTATATTCATAATGTCAGTATATTCATTGTGTCAGTATATTCATAGAGTGTCAGTATATTCATAGAGTGTTAGTATATTCATAGTGTCAGTATATTCATAGAGTGTCAGTATATTCATACTGTCAGTATATTCATAGTGTCAGTATATTCAAAGTGTCAGTATATTCTTAGAGTGTCAGTATATTCATAGAGTGTCAGTATATTCATACTGTCAGTATATTCATTGTGTCAGTATATTCATTGTGTCAGTATATTCATAGAGTGTCAGTATATTCATAGAGTGTTAGTATATTCATAGTGTCAGTATATTAATAGAGTGTCAGTATATTCATACTGTCAGTATATTCATAGTGTCAGTATATTTAAAGTGTCAGTATATTCTTAGAGTGTCAGTATATTCATAGAGTGTCAGTATATTCATACTGTCAGTATATTCATTGTGTCAGTATATTCATTGTGTCAGTATATTCATAGAGTGTCAGTATATTCATAGAGTGTTAGTATATTCATAGTGTCAGTATATTCATAGAGTGTCAGTATATTCATACTGTCATTATATTCATAGTGTCAGTATATTCAAAGTGTCAGTATATTCTTAGAGTGTCAGTATATTCATAGAGTGTCAGTATATTCATACTGTCAGTATATTCATAGAGTGTCAGTATATTCATAGTGTCAGTATATTCATAGTGTCAGTATATTCATAGAGTGTCAGTATATTCATAGTGTCAGTATATTCATAGTGTCAGTATATTCATAGTGTCAGTATATTCATATAGTGTCAGTATATTCATAGTGTCAGTATATTCATAATGTCAGTATATTCATAGTGTCAGTATATTCATAGTGTCAGTATATTCATAGAGTCAGTATATTCATAGTGTCTTTATATTCATAGAGTGTCAGTATATTCATAATGTCAGTATATTCATAGTGTCAGTATATTCATAGTGTCAGTATATTCATAGAGTGTCAGTATATTCATGTTGTCAGTATATTCATAATGTCAGTATATTAATAGAGTCAGTATATTCATAGTGTCAGTATATTCATAGAGTGTCAGTATTTTCATAGTGTCAGTATATTCATAGAGTGTCAGTATATTCATAGTGTCAGTATATTCATAATGTCAGTATATTAATAGAGTCAGTATATTCATAGTGTCAGTATATTCAAAGTGTCAGTATATTCATAGAGTGTCAGTATATTCATAGAGTGTCAGTATATTCATAGTGTCAGTATATTCATAGAGTGTCAGTATATTCATAGAGTGTCAGTATATTCATAATAACATTATATTCATAGAGTCCGTATATTCATAGTGTCTTTATATTCATAGAGTGTCAGTATATTCATAATGTCAGTATATTCATAGTGTCAGTATATTCATAGTGTCAGTATATTCATAGAGTGTCAGTATATTCATGTTGTCAGTATATTCATAATGTCAGTATATTAATAGAGTCAGTATATTCATAGTGTCAGTATATTCATAGAGTGTCAGTATATTCATAGTGTCAGTATATTCATAGTGTCAGTATATTCATAGTGTCAGTATATTCATAGTGTCAGTATATTCATAGAGTCAGTATATTCATAGTGTCAGTATATTCATAGTGTCAGTATATTCATAGTGTCAGCATATTCATGGTGTCAGTATATTCATAGAGTCAGTATATTCAAAGTGTCTTTATATTCATAGAGTGTCAGTATATTCATGTTGTTAGTATATTCATAATGTCAGTATATTAATAGAGTCAGTATATTCATAGTGTCAGTATATTCAAAGTGTCAGTATATTCATAGAGTGTCAGTATATTCATAGAGTGTCAGTATATTCATAGTGTCAGTATATTCATAGAGTGTCAGTATATTCATAGTGTCAGTATATTCATAGTGTCAGTATATTCATAATGTCAGTATATTAATAGAGTCAGTATATTCATAGTGTCAGTATATTCAAAGTGTCAGTATATTCATAGAGTGTCAGTATATTCATAGAGTGTCAGTATATTCATAATGTCAGTATATTAATAGAGTCAGTATATTCATAGTGTCAGTATATTCAAAGTGTCAGTATATTCATAGAGTGTCAGTATATTAATAGAGTGTCAGTATATTCATAGTGTCAGTATATTCATAGTGTCAGTATATTCATAGTGTCAGTATATTCATAGAGTGTCAGTATATTCATAGTGTCAGTATATTCATAGTGTCAGTATATTCATAGTGTCAGTATATTCATAATGTCAGTATATTAATAGAGTCAGTATATTCATAGTGTCAGTATATTCAAAGTGTCAGTATATTCATAGTGTCAGTATATTCAAAGTGTCAGTATATTCATAGAGTGTCAGTATATTCATAGTGTCAGTATATTCATAGAGTGTCAGTATATTCATAGTGTCAGTATATTCATAGTGTCAGTATATTCATAGTGTCAGTATATTCATAGTGTCAGTATATTCATAATGTCAGTATATTAATAGAGTCAGTATATTCATAGTGTCAGTATATTCAAAGTGTCAGTATATTCATAGAGTGTCAGTATATTCATTGTGTCAGTATATTCATAGAGTGTCAGTATATTCATAGTGTCAGTATATTCATAATGTCAGTATATTCATAGAGTCAGTATATTCATAGTGTCAGTATATTCAAAGTGTCAGTATATTCATAGTGTCTTTATATTCATAGAGTGTCAGTATATTTATGTTGTCAGTATATTCATAATGTCAGTATATTAATAGAGTCAGTATATTCATAGTGTCAGTATATTCAAAGTGTCAGTATATTCATAGAGTGTCAGTATATTCATAGAGTGTCAGTATATTCATAGTGTCAGTATATTCATAGAGTGTCAGTATATTCATAGTGTCAGTATATTCATAATGTCAGTATATTCATAATGTCAGTATATTCATAGTGTCAGTATATTCATAGAGTCAGTATATTCATAGAGTGTCAGTATATTCATAGTGTCTTTATATTCATAGAGTGTCAGTATATTCATGTTGTCAGTATATTGATAATGTCAGTATATTAATAGAGTCAGTATATTCATAGTGTCAGTATATTCATAGTGTCAGTATATTCATAGAGTGTCAGTATATTCATAAAAACATTATATTCATAGTGTCAGTATATTCATATAGTGTCAGTATATTCATAATAACATTATATTCATAGTGTCAGTATATTCATAGTGTCAGTATATTCATAGTGTCAGTATATTCATAGTGTCAGTATATTCATAGATTGTCAGTATATTCCTAGTGTCAGTATATTCATAGTGTCAGTATATTCATAGAGTGTCAGTATATTCATAGTGTCAGTATATTCATAGAGTGTCAGTATATTCATAGTGTCAGTATATTCATAGAGTGTCAGCATATTCATAGAGTCAGTATATTCATAGTGTCAGTATATTCATAGTGTCAGTATATTCATGGTGTCAGTATATTCATAATGTCAGTATATTCATAGTGTCAGTATATTCATAGTGTCAGTATATTCATAGTGTCAGTATATTCATAGTGTCAGTATATTCATAGTGTCAGTATATTCATAGTGTCAGTATATTCATAGAGTGTCAGTATATTCATAATGTCAGTATATTCATAGTGTCAGTATATTCATAATGTCAGTAAATTCATAGTGTCAGTATATTCATAGAGTGTCATTATATTCATAAAGTGTCAGTATATTCATAGTGTCAGTATATTCATAGAGTGTCAGTATATTCATAGTGTCAGTATATTCATAGTGTCAGTATATTCATAGAGTGTCAGTATATTCATAATGTCAGTATATTCACAGTGTCAGTGTATTCATTGTGTCAGTATATTCATAGTGTCAGTATATTCATAGTGTCAGTATATTCATAGAGTCAGTATTTTCATAATGTTAGTATATTCATAGAGTGTCAGTATATTCATAGTGTCAGTATATTCATAGTGTCAGTATATTCATAGTGTCAGTATATTCATAGAGTGTCAGTATATTCATAATGTCAGTATATTCATAGTGTCAGTATATTCATAATGTCAGTAAATTCATAGTGTCAGTATATTCATAGAGTGTCATTATATTCATAAAGTGTCAGTATATTCATAGTGTCAGTATATTCATAGAGTGTCAGTATATTCATAGTGTCAGTATATTCATAGTGTCAGTATATTCATAGAGTGTCAGTATATTCATAATGTCAGTATATTCACAGTGTCAGTGTATTCATTGTGTCAGTATATTCATAGTGTCAGTATATTCATAGTGTCAGTATATTCATAGAGTCAGTATTTTCATAATGTTAGTATATTCATAGAGTGTCAGTATATTCATAGTGTCAGTATATTCATAGTGTCAGTATATTCATAGTGTCAGTATATTCATAGAGTGTCAGTATATTCTTAATATCAGTATATTCATAGAGTTTAAGTATATTCATAGAGTGTCAGTTTATTCATAATGTCAGTATATTCATAGTGTCAGTATATTCATTGTCACGGATGCCACCGAGGCTGCTCCTCCTCCTTGCTCGGGCAGGCTTCGGCGTTCGTCGTCCCCGGAGTACTAGCTACTACTGTTTGATGTTTTCGATGTTTGTTTTGTCATGTCTAGTTAGTGCACCTGTTTCGTATTCTGTATTGATTATGTCACCTATAAGTTCCCCTATGTTATGTTTGTATCTTGTGTGTTATTGTTCCACCTGTCGTGTATGAATAGGTTTAGTGCCTTGGCTCTATGTTGTTGTTTTACGCACTCCGCGTATTTTGACTCTTCGTGTTGTTTTACGCACTCCGCGTATTTGTTCGCCTCCAGTGTTTTGAGGCCGTTTATTTTGTGTACTATTTCAAGTGTAGTAAAGTCGTCTTGACTTATCCTCTGTGTCCTGCGCTTGACTCCACCACCGCATCCACATCAGCACACTCTGACAGAATAACACACCACCTATGGAGTCAGCAGGAGCAGCGGCGTTAGCCGAGTCACTGGAGGATCGGGTCAGCAGCCAGGACGCCATGATCCATCGACTCGGCTCCGCCATGCAAGGCGTCATGGACACTCTGTGCTGATGGGAAAGAGAAGGCCTGCCCACACCTCCTCCTACCTTACCACCACCATCGGCCAGCCCCATCATACCAGCTCCGGAGTCCAGTGGGATTCGGCTCTCGCTCCCGAGGGCATATGATGGCACCGCAGCCGGGTGTCAGGGGTTCCTCCTTCAGGCGTTTCCGCCCTCATCTCCTGTCTCTCCGGCAAGGCCTTGGAGTGGGCCAATGCCGAATGGAGGGGAATAGATGCCGCCACCATCAGCTACGCAGAGTTCTCCTGCCGCTTCAGGGCTGTGTTCGATCACCCCCCAGAGGGTAAAGCGGCGGGAGAGCGTCTGTTCCACCTCCGACAGGGGAAGAGGAGCGCACAGGAGTTCGCCCTGGACTTCCGGACTCTAGCGGCGGATGCGGGGTGGAATGAGAGGGCCCTCATCGACCACTATCGGTGCAGCCTGCGAGAGGACGTTCGACGAGAGTTGGCCTGCAGGGACACCAATCTAACCTTCGACCAGTTGGTGGACATGTCAATCCGTCTGGATACCCTGCTGGCCACCCGCGGACGTCTGGAGTTGGGGCCGTCCATTCCACCGCCCAGCACCTCCGAGCCGAGCCCTATAGAGCTCGGAGGTGCTGGCACTAGAGAGAAGAGGAGAGAGATCCGGAGGGAGGTCGTCCCCTGCACCAACTGTGGCCGTAGAGGACACACTGCGGTTCGGTGCTGGGGAGGGCCTCCAGGGGATCGAGGCAACATGGCACGCACTGGGGAGTCATTCCAGGTGAGTAGGCGCCCAACTCACCCAGAGCTCTCTGTTGTTCATTTGTGTATACCTGTAGTATTTCCCCAGGGTGCATCTCATTCCCAGCATAAGGCGCTAGTCGATTCAGGCGCAGCTGGGAATTTTATTGATCAGAATTTTTCTGTTAAGTTAGGGATTCCCCTCCTACCCGTAGATGTGCCTTTCCCTATTCATGCCCTAAATAGCCGTCCGTTGGGATCTGGTTTGATTAGGGAGGTCACAGCACCACTAAAGATGAAGGCGCAGGGGGGTCATGAAGAGATCATTCAGTTACAGTGGGGGAAAAAAGTATTTAGTCAGCCACCAATTGTGCAAGTTCTCCCACTTAAAAAGATGAGAGAGGCCTGTAATGTTCATCATAGGTACACGTCAACTATGACAGACAAATTGAGAAAAAAAAATCCAGAAAATCCCATTGTAGGATTTTTTATGAATTTATTTGCAAATTATGGTGGAAAATAAGTATTTGGTCACCTACAAACAAGCAAGATTTCTGGCTCTCACAGACCTGTAACTTCTTCTTTAAGAGGCTCCTCTGTCCTCCACTCGTTACCTGTATTAATGGCACCTGTTTGAACTTGTTATCAGTATAAAAGACACCTGTCCACAACCTCAAACAGTCACACTCCAAACTCCACAATGGCCAAGACCAAAGAGCTGTCAAAGGACACCAGAAACAAAATTGTAGACTTGCACCAGGCTGGGAAGACTGAATCTGCAATAGGTAAGCAGCTTCGTTTGAAGAAATCAACTGTGGGAGCAATTATTAGGAAATGGAAGACATACAAGACCACTGATAATCTCCCTCAATCTGGGGCTCCACGCAAGATCTCACCCCGTGGGGTCAAAATGATCACAAGAACGGTGAGCAAAAATCCCAGAACCACACGGGGGGACCTAGTGAATGACCTGCAGAGAGCTGGGACCAAAGTAACAAAGCCTACCATCAGTAACACACTACGCCGCCAGGGACTCAAATCCTGCAGTGCGAGACGTGTCCCCCTGCTTAAGCCAGTACATGTCCAGGCCCGTCTGAAGTGCATTTGGATGATCCAGAAGAGGATTGGGAGAATGTCATATGGTCAGATGAAACCAAAATATAACTTTTTGGTAAAAACTCAACTCGTCATGTTTGGAGGACAAAGAATGCTGAGTTGCATCCAAAGAACACCATACCTACTGTGAAGCATGGGGGTGGAAACATCATGCTTTTGGGCTGTTTTTCTGCAAAGGGACCAGGACGACTGATCCGTGTAAAGGAAAGAATGAATGGGGCCATGTATCGTGAGATTTTGAGTGAAAACCTCCTTCCATCAGCAAGGGCATTGAAGATGAAACGTGGCTGGGTCTTTCAGCATGACAATGATCCCAAACACACCGCCCGGGCAACGAAGGAGTGGCTTCGTAAGAAGCATTTCAAGGTCCTGGAGTGGCCTAGCCAGTCTCCAGATCTCAACCCCATAGAAAATCTTTGGAGGGAGTTGAAAGTCTGTGTTGCCCGGCGACATCCCCAAAACATCACTGCTCTAGAGGAGATCTGCATGGAGGAATGGGCCAAAATACAAGCAACAGTGTGTGAAAACCTTGTGAAGACTTACAGAAAACGTTTGACCTGTGTCATTGCCAACAAAGGGTATATAACAAAGTATTGAGAAACTTTTGTTATTGACCAAATACTTATTTTCCACCATCGTTTGCCAATAAATTCATTAAAAATCCTACAAAGTGATTTTCTGGATTTTTTTTTCTCATTTTGTCTGTCATAGTTGACGTGTACCTATGATGAAAATTACAGGCCTCTCTCATCTTTTTAAGTGGGAGAACTTGCACAATTGGTGGCTGACTAAATACTTTTTTTCCCCACTGTATATCTGATCGACTCTCCTGCGTATCCCGTGGTGTTGGGTCTTCCTTGGTTAATCACCCATGACCCCACCATTTCGTGGCAACAGAGGGCTCTCAAGGAGTGGTCTGACCAGTGTGTTGGGCGATGTCTAGGTGTTTCCGTAGGGGCGACCACGGTGGAAAGTCCGAACCAATTGCCCGCATTGCACATTCCTCCTGAGTATGAGGATTTGGCACTCGTGTTCAGCAAGACTAGGGCGACGCGATTGCCACCTCATAGAAAGGGGGATTGTGCAATAGACCTCCAGGCAGGCGCTGCACTTCCACGGAGTCATGTTTATCCTCTGTCTCAAGAGGAGAAGGCGGCTATGGAGACATACATAGCCAAGTCTCTGAGACAGGGATACACACGGCCCTCCACTTCCCCTGCATCCTCGAGTTTCTTTTTTGTGAAGAAGAAGGATGGAGGGTTGCGCCCGTGTATTGATTACCGTAGTCTCAATCAGATCACAGTGAAATACAGTTATCCACTCCCTCTGATTGCGAGTATGACGGAATCATTACACGGAGCGCGTTTCTTCACAAAACTGGATCTCAGGAGCGCCTACAACTTGGTGCGCATTAGGGAGGGAGATGAATGGAAAACAGCATTTAGTACCACCTCGGGTCACTATGAGTATCTCGTCATGCCATACAGGTTAATGAATGCTCCTTCAGTCTTCCAATCCTTTGTGGACGAGATCTTCCGGGATTTGCATGGGCAGGGTGTAGTAGTGTATATTGACGACATACTAGTTTACTCGTCTACACGAGCCGAGCATGTAGCCCTGGTGCGTCGAGTGTTGGGTAGGCTGTTGGAGCATGACTTGTATGTCAAGGCAGAGAAATGTCTGTTTTTCCAGGAGTCCATCTCCTTCCTGGGCCATCGATTGTCCGCGTCAGGGGTGGAGATGGAGATTGACCGCGTTTCAGCCGTGCGTAATTGGCAGACTCCAACCACGGTAAAGGAAGTGCAGCGGTTTTTGGGTTTTGCCAATTACTACCAGAGGTTTATCCGGGGTTTTGGACAGGTAGCAGCTGCCATCACCTCCTTGCTGAAGGGGGGCCCGGTGCGTTTGCAGTTGTCAGCTGAGGTGGACACGGCGTTTGGTAAACTGAAGGACCTGTTCACCTCTGCTCCGGTGCTGGCGCACCCGGATCCCACTTTAGCGTTCCAGGTGGAGGTGGACGCGTCAGAGGCCGGTATTGGGGCTGTACTGTCTCAACATTCAGGCACCCCCCCTAAACTCCGGCCCTGCGCTTTTTACTCTAAGAAGCTCAGCCCGGCGGAGCGTAATTATGACGTGGGGGACAGGGAGCTGCTAGCCGTGGTTCAAGCCCTAAAGGTGTGGAGGCATTGGCTTGAGGGGGCTCAACATCCTTTTCTCATTCTGACTGACCATCGTAACCTGGAGTACATCCAGGCAGCTAGGAGACTGAACCCTCGTCAGGCTAGGTGGACCATGTTTCTGGTCCGGTTTGTGTTTAAGCTCACTTACATCCCAGGGTCCCAGAACGGTAAGGCAGATGCCCTGTCCCGGCGATATGACACAGAGGAGAGGTCCATTGAGCCCACTCCCATACTGCCGGAGTCTTGTCTGGTGGCGCCGGTGGTGTGGGAGATCGATACGGCGTTACGTACCGACCCTACTCCTCCAGAGTGTCCAGTGGGGCGGACGTACGTTCCGCTCGAGATTCGGGATCGTCTCATATATTGGGCTCATACGTCACCCTCCTCTGGACATCCTGGTATTGGCCGGACAGTGCACTGTCTTAGCGAAAAGTAATGGTGGCCAACATTGGCTAAGGACGTGAGGGTTTATGTCTCCTCCTGCTCGGTGTGCGCTCAGTGTAAGGCGCCTAGACACCTGCCCAGGGGGAAGTTACAACCCCTTCCCGTTCCACAACGGCCGTGGTCTCACCTCTCGGTAGACTTTGTCACGGACCTTCCCCCCTCCCAGGGGAATACCACCATTCTGGTCGTTGTGGATCGGTTCTCTAAAGCCTGTCGTCTCATCCCAATGCCGGGTCTCCCTACTGCCCTACAGACTGCTGAGGCTTTGTTTACCCATGTCTTCCGGCACTATGGGGTACCCGAGGATACAGTGTCTGATCGGGGTCCCCAATTCACCTCTAGAGTCTGGAGGGCGTTCATGGAACGCTTGGGGGTCTCGGTTAGCCTTACCTCGGGTTTCCACCCTGAGAGTAATGGGCAGGTGGAGAGAGTGAACCAGGATGTGGGTAGGTTTCTGAGATCATATTGCCAGGACCGGCAGGAGGAGTGGTCGGGGTATATCCCCTGGGCGGAGATTGCCCAGAATTCTCTTCGCCATTCTTCTACTAATCTGACCCCTTTCCAGTGTGTGTTGGGGTATCAGCCGGTTCTGGCACCATGGCATCATAGCCAGATCGAGGCTCCTGCGGTGGATGAGTGGTTTCGGTGCTCGGAGGAGACATGGAACGCTGCGCATGTACATTTGCATTGGGCTATCCGTCGGCAGAAGGCGAGCGCCGATCTCCACCGCAGTGAGGGTCCAGTGTACGCACCTGGAGATCGAGTCTGGCTCTCGACTCGAAACCTGCCCCTTCGCCTGCCCTGCCGGAAGCTGGGTTGGCGGTTTGTGGGGCCATTTAAATTCCTGAGGAGATTGAACGAGGTATGTTACAGGTTACAACTGCCTAATGATTATCACATTAAACCCTCGTTCCATGTGTCTCTCCTCAGGCCGGTGGTAGCTGGTCCACTCCAGGACAATGAGATACTGGAGACTCCTCCGCCCCCACTGGACATCTAGGGGGCTCCGGCGTACTCAGTCCGGTCCATCGTGGATTCGAGACGTCGGATGGGGGGTCTGCAGTATCTCGTGGAGTGGGAGGGGTACGGCCTGGACATTTTAGATCCCTCCCTCCTGACGGAGTTCCACCGGAGTCATCCCACGCGCCCTGCTCCGCGTCCTCCTGGCGGTCCTCGAGGCCGGGGTCGGCGCATGGCTGGAGCCGCGCGTCAAGGGGGTGGTACTGTCACGGATGCCGCCGAGGCTGCTCCTCCTCCTTGCTCGGGCAGGCTTCAGCGTTCGTCGTCCCCGGAGTACTAGCTACTACCGTTTGATGTTTCGATGTTTGTTTTGTCATGTCTAGTTAGTGCACCTGTTTCGTATTCTGTATTGATTATGTCACCTATAAGTTCCCCTATGTTATGTTTGTATCTTGTGTGTTATTGTTCCACCTGTCGTGTATGGATAGGTTCAGTGCCTTGGCTCAACGTTGTTGTTTTACGCACTCCGCGTATTTTGACTCTTCGTGTTGTTTTACGCACTCCGCGTATTTGTTCGCCTCAGTGTTTTGAGGCCGTTTATTTTGTGTACTATTTCAAGTGTAGTAAAGTCGTCTTGACTTATCCTCTGTGTCCTGCGCTTGACTCCAACACCGCATCCACATCAGCACACTCTGACATTCATAGTGTCAGTATATTCATAGAGTGTCAGTATATTTATAGAGTCAGTATATTCATAATGTCAGTATATTCATAGAGTCAGTATATTCATACTGTCAGTATATTCATAGTGTCAGTATATTTTGAATTGTACTGAATTGTGTATCCCCACAAGGTTAGTTATACTAGACTGTGTGTGTGTGTCTGTGTGTATGTCTGTGTGTGTGTGTGTGTCTATGTGTGTGTGTGTGTGTGTCTGTGTGTGTCTATGTGTGTGTGTGTGTGTGTGTGTGTGTCTGTGTGTGTCTATGTGTGTGTGTGTGTCTGTGTGTGTCTATGTGTGTGTATGTGTCTGTGTGCATCTATGTGTGTGTGTGTGTGTGTCTGTGTGTGTCTGTGTGTGTC
This sequence comes from Coregonus lavaretus, assembly GCF_964263955.1. Taxonomy (NCBI): domain Eukaryota; kingdom Metazoa; phylum Chordata; class Actinopteri; order Salmoniformes; family Salmonidae; genus Coregonus; species Coregonus lavaretus. The sequence goes on from NW_028160861.1 coordinate 176,974, forward strand.
TTTGTGTGTCTCTGTGTGTCTGCGTGTGTCTGTTTCTATATCCACTTGTGCATGGAAGTCACTGTGTCTACTGCTTTACACCAGCTCCTTTCCTCTGAAGTCATACCCTTATGGTTCCAATGTGACCCAGGTGGTGTGTGTGTGTGTGCAGTGGTGTAAAGTACTTAAGTAAAAATACTTTAAAGTACTATTTAAGTAGTTTTTCTTGGTATCTGTGTCAGTATATTCTTAGAGTGTCAGTATATTCATAGAGTCAGTATATTTATAGTGTCAGTATATTCATAGAGTGTCAGTATATTCATAGAGTGTCAGTATATTCATAGAGTTTTTAGTATATTCATAGTGTCAGTATATTCATAGTGTCAGTATATTCATAGAGTGTCAGGGTAAACAGAGCTAGGGCTTGCGTTCAGACTCCAGATTGATGATTTGATGCAGTAATGCATTTGGAATACGTTTAGTAAACCAAAACAGACGAGACAAGAGGTTCTCAGAATGTGATAGACCCGACTAACAGAGGAACTATATTATGAACCTGCTGCTTCTTTCTGAGTAACAGGTTTGGCCAAAAGTGACAGATTATTCAGAACTGATTAGGGTTGGAGAATTCCTGGACCCAGGAGGGAATAAGCACGAAATCCGGAATCATCCAACGAGGAGTTCTGGAAAACCAGGGAATTAATTGAGTGTTCCTGGAATTTTGCAACCCTAGAATTGATAGACAAGACTTCGTGCAAGGTTTAATTTGATCATACTCTAGAAGGAGAGGTGTAATCTTTATAGAGTAGCTATCTATGGAATAGATTAGGTCATTAAGTATATCATTATCTAATTACCTGTAGTCAATCAGTACTTACATCCATAGCGTTTAATTAGCTTTAATCTTGCTGTATTTGGAAAGCAGAACTAAAAATCTTGTACAACCTAGCAACCATACCAAATACGCTATGTTATGCTATTTATTTGTGCCAAAGTTATATGTACTTCAGCCATTACTGTAAAGACAGTCTATAAAATGCACACATGTAAATACAACATGACCAATGTCTCCTGCTGAAATACATACATTTACATTAATCCTCTACCTGAAAGGAAACACATGCACTGAATGCACAAAGTGTAAGATAGCTGAAGTAATGATTTTCGCCATATCTTGGAAATATGCACATGGGTGCAGATAACTTCAAACAATAGGGAGCTTATTTTTTCTCTCTCTCCTTCTCTCTCTCTCCTTCTCTCTCTCCCTCCTTCTCTCTCTCTCTCCTTCTCTCTCTCGCTCCTCCACACGTCCTTGCTGCTGCATCTCCTCATCCTGCCCAGTGAAGTGAGAGAAATAGGAGAGAGAGGAAGAGAGAGAGAGAGAGAGAGAGAGAGAGAGAGAGAGAGAGAGAGAGAGAGAGAGAGAGAGAGAAAGAGAGTGATATGGATAGCAAGAGAGTGATGATAGAGGGAAAGAGAAAAGAGAGGATGAGAATATAAAACAGGGCTCTCCAACCCTGCTCCTGGAGAGCTACCCTCCAACCATGTTCCTGGAGAGCTACTCTCCAACCCTGTTCCCGGAAAGCTACTCTCCAACCCTGTTCCTGGAAAGCTACCCTCCAACCCTGTTCCTGGAGAGCTACCATCCAACCCTGTTCCTGGAGAGCTACCCTCCAACCCTGCTCATGGAGAGCTACCCTCCAACCCTGTTCCTGGAGAGCTACCCTCCAACCATGTTCCTGGAGAGCTACCCTCCAACCCTGCTCCTGGAGAGCTACCCTCCAACCATGTTCCTGGAGATCTACTCTCCAACCCTGTTCCTGGAAAGCTACTCTCCAACCCTATTCCTGGAAAGCTAACCTCCAACCCTGTTCCTGGAGAGCTACCCTCCAACCCTGCTCCTGGAGAGCTACCCTCCAACCCTGTTCCTGGAGAGCTACCCTCCAACCCTGTTCCTGGAGAGCTACCCTCCAACCATGTTCCTGGAGAGCTACCCTCCAACCATGTTCCTGGAGAGCTACCCTCCAACCCTGTTCCCGGAGAGCTACCCTCCAACCCTGTTCCTGGAGAGCTACCCTCCATCCCTGTTCCTGGAGAGCTACCCTCCAACCCTGTTCCTGGAGAGCTACCGTCCAACCCTGTTCCTGGAGAGCTACCCTCCAACCATGTTCCTGGAGAGCTACCCTCCAACCATGTTCCTGGAGAGCTACCCTCCAACCCTGTTCCTGGAAAGCTACTCTCCAACCCTGTTCCTGGAAAGCTACCCTCCAACCCTGTTCCTGGAGAGCTACCATCCAACCCTGCTCCTGGAGAGCTACCCTCCAACCCTGCTCCTGGAGAGCTACCCTCCAACCCTGTTCCTGGAGAGCTACTCTCCAACCATGTTCCTGGAGAGCTACCCTCCAACCCTGCTCCTGGAGAGCTACCCTCCAACCATGTTCCTGGAGAGCTACTCTCCAACCCTGTTCCTGGAAAGCTACTCTCCAACCCTGTTCCTGGAAAGCTACCCTCCAACCCTGTTCCTGGAGAGCTACCCTCCAACCCTGCTCCTGGAGAGCTACCCTCCAACCCTGTTCCTGGAGAGCTACCCTCCAACCCTGTTCCTGGAGAGCTACCCTCCAACCATGTTCCTGGAGAGCTACCCTCCAACCATGTTCCTGGAGAGCTACCCTCCAACCCTGTTCCTGGAGAGCTACCCTCCAACCCTGTTCCTGGAGAGCTACCCTCCATCCCTGTTCCTGGAGAGCTACCCTCCAACCCTGTTCCTGGAGAGCTACCCTCCAACCCTGTTCCTGGAGAGCTACCCTCCAATCCTGTTCCTGGAGCGCAACCCTCCTGTAGGTTTTTCCCTCCAACCACAGTTGGAACTAACCTGATTCACTTTATCAACCAGCTAATTATTTGAATCAGGTGCGCTAGACTAGGGTTGGATCGAAAACCGGACGGTAGGTCTTCAGGAACAGGGTGGAGTGAAAACCTACAGGACGGTAGGTCTCCAGGAACAGGGTTGGAGTGAAAACCTACAGGACGGTAGCTCTCCAGGAACAGGGTTGGAGTGAAAACCTACAGGACGGTAGCTCTCCAGGAACAGGGTTGGAGTGAAAACATACAGGACGGTAGCTCTCCAGGAACAGGGTTGGAGTGAAAACATACAGGACGGTAGCTCTCCAGGAACAGGGTTGGAGTGAAAACCTACAGGACGGTAGCTCTCCAGGAACACGGTTGGAAAGCCCTGCTCTATGTGCTGTGGCCAGTATTGTGGGACTGAACAGGTTGCTGTCAGTTTAAAGATGACTGTAATAAAAGTTACCAAGAAGATGGATCAGGTGATTTTGGCTTTCACACACACACACACACACACACACACACACACACACACACACACACACACACACACACATACACACACATTGCCTTGAATAATAACCCCCCAAATAAGTGCCGACCCACCCCTCTGCTGCCCCCTCACCCCCTCACCCACTGTCCCCCCAAACCCCAGCGTACTTAAACAAACGTACCATACATCGTACTTCACCCCACACTCCATACAGCCTACTGCGCCCCATACAGTCTACTGCACCCCAGAAAGCCTACTTCACCCCACACCCCATTCATTCTACGGCACACCACAACCCATATATCCTACTTCACCCCACACTCCATACAGCCTACTTCACCCCATACAGTCTACTGCACCCCATATGGTATACTGCACCCCATAAAGCCTACTTCACTCCATACAGCCTACTTCACCCCACACTCCATACAGCCTACTTCACCCCATACAGTCTACTGCACCCCATATGGTCTACTGCACCCCATAAAGCCTACTTCACTCCATACAGCCTACTTCACCCCACACCCCATACATGCTACGGCACACCACACCCCATACAGTCTATTGCACCCCATATATCCTACTTCACCTCACACCCCATACATCCTACTGCACCCCATAAAGCCTACTGCACACCACACTCCATACATCCTACTTCACCCCACACTCCATACATCCGACTTCACCCCACACTCCATACATCCTACTTCACCCCACACTCCATACAGCCTACTTCACCCCATACATTCTACTGCACCCCACACACCAATAATCCTACTTCACCCCACACTCCATACAGGCTACAGCATGGCAACAGCAGCCCCGCAAAATACAACTTCAATTCCCCATCTCTCTCTCTCACACACTATCTCTGCTAGTGTCCGCTACTATCTCCCTGTCTTCAAATTCAAATTCAAGCTGCTTTATTGGCATGAAAAACATTGCGTCAATATTGCCAAAGCAACAATGTATACAATAAACATTGTAATAAAATAATGCAGAATAGTAATATAAAATGGTAGTAAATACAATTTTTTTTTTTATGACAACAATAAAATGGTAACGGTCAATAGAAGAAGTATAGTATATATAAAAGGCTAAACATGGGAAATGAAACTATAACTAACTTATAACTAACTAACTGTCATCCGCACCATTACATCAGTACTACAACTACCATCATCATTACTACTACTACTACCACCACCATCACCATCATTATTATTATTATTAATTTTTTTTTTTTTTTCACCTTTATTTAACCAGGTAAACCAGTTGAGAACAAGTTCTCATTTACAACTGCGACCTGGCCAAGATAAAGCAAAGCAGTGCGATAAAAACAACAACACAGAGTTACATATGGGGTAAAACAAAACAAAGTCAAAAATACAACAGAAATACATATATATACAGTGTGTGCAAATGTAGCAAGTTATGGAGGTAAGGCAATAAACAGGCTATAGTGCAAAATAATTACAATTAGTATTAACACTGGAATGATAGATGTGCAAGAGATGATGTGCAAATAGAGATACTGGGGTACAAATGAGCAAAATAAATAACAATATAGGGATGAGGTAGATGGGCGGGCTAATTTCAGATGGGCTGTGTACAGGTGCAGTGATCGGTAAGGTGCTCTGACAACTGATGCTTAAAGTTAGTGAGGGAGATAAGTGTCTCCAGCTTCAGAGATTTTTGCAATTTGTTCCAGTCATTGGCAGCAGAGAACTGGAAGGAATGGCGGCCAAAGGAGGTGTTGGCTTTGGGGATGACCAGTGAGATATACCTGCTGGAGCGCAGACTACGGGTGGGTGTTGCTATGGTGACCAATGAGCTAAGATAAGGCGGGGATTTGCCTAGCAGTGATTTATAGATGGCCTGGAGCCAGTGGGTTTGGCGACGAATATGTAGTGAGGACCAGCCAACAAGAGCGTACAGGTCACAGTGGTGGGTAGTATATGGGGCTTTGGAGACAAAACGGATGGCACTGTGATAGACTACATCCAATTTGCTGAGTAGAGTGTTGGAGGCTATTTTGTAAATGACATCGCCAAAGTCAAGGATCGGTAGGAGAGTCAGTTTTACGAGGGCATGTTTGGCAGCATGAGTGAAGGAGGCTTTGTTGCGAAATAGGAAACCGATTCTAGATTTAACTTTGGATTGGAGATTCTTAATGTGAGTCTGGACGGAGAGTTTACAGTCTAACCAGACACCTAGATATTTGTAGTTGTCCACATACTCTAGGTCAGACCCGTCGAGAGTGGTGATTCTAGTCGGGTGGGCGGGTGCAAGCAGCGTTCGGTTGAAGAGCATGCATTTAGTTTTACTAGTGTTTAAGAGCAGTTGGAGGCTACTGAAGGAGTGTTGTATGGCATTGAAGCACGTTTGGAGGTTTGTTAACACAGTGTCCAATGAAGGGCCAGATGTATACAAAATGGTGTCGTCTGCGTAGAGGTGGATCTGAGAGTCACCAGCAGCAAGAGCGACGTCATTGATATACACAGAGAAAAGAGTCGGCCCAAGAATTGAACCCTGTGGCACCCCCATAGAGACTGCCATAGGTCCAGACAATAGGCCCTCAGATTTGACACATTGAACTCTATCTGAGAAGTAGTTGGTGAACCAGGCGAGGCAGTCATTTGAGAAACCAAGGCTATTTAGTCTGCCAATAAGAATGCGGTGGTTGACAGAGTCGAAAGCCTTGGCCAGGTCAATGAAAACGGCTGCACAGTACTGTCTATTATCAATCGCGGTTATAATATCGTTTAGGACCTTGAGCGTGGCTGAAGTGCACCCATGACCAGCTCGGAAACCGGATTGCATAGCGGAGAAGGTACGGTGGGATTCGAAATGGTCGGTGATCTGTTTGTTGACTTGGCTTTCAAAAACTTTTGAAAGGCAGGGCAGGATGGATATGGGTCTGTAACAGTTTGGATCTAGAGTGTCACCCCCTTTGAAAAAGGGGATGACCGCGGCAGCTTTCCAATCTCTGGGGATCTCAGACGTTACGAAAGAGAGATTGAACAGGCTAGTAATAGGGGTTGCGACAATTTCGGCGGCTAGTTTTAGAAAGAAAGGGTCCAGATTGTCTAGCCCAGATGATTTGTAGGGGTCCAGATTTTGCAGCTCTTTCAGAACATCAGCTGTCTGGATTTGTGTGAAGGAGAAGCGGGGGGGGCATGGGCAAATTGCAGCGGAGGGTGCAGAGCTGGTGGCCGGGGTAGTGGTAGCCAGGTGGAAAGCATGGCCAGCCGTAGCAAAATGCTTGTTGAAATTCTCGATTATTGTAGATTTATCGGTGGTGATAGTGTTTCCTAGCCTCAGTGCAGTGGGCAGCTGGGAGGAAGTGCTCTTATTTTCCATGGACTTTACAGTGTCCCAAAACTTTTTGGAGTTAGTGCTACAGGATGCAAATTTCTGTTTGAAAAAGTTAGCCTTTGCTTTCCTAACTGCTTGTGTATATTGGTTCCTAACTTCCCTGAAAAGTTGCATATCGCGGGGGCTATTTGATGCTAATGCAGTACGCCACAGGATGTTTTTGTGCTGGTCAAGGGCAGTCAAGTCTGAGGAGAACCAGGGGCTATATCTGTTCTTAGTTCTGTATTTTTTGAATGTGGCATGTTTATTTAAGATTGAGAGGAAATTACTTTTAAAGAACAACCAGGCATCCTCTACTGACGGAATGAGATCTATATCCATCCAGGATACCTGGGCCAGGTCAATTAGGAAGGCCTGCTCGCTGAAGTGTTTTTGGGAGCGTTTGACAGTGATGAGGGGTGGTCGTTTGACCGCGGACCCGTTACGGACGCAGGCAATAAGGCAGTGATCGCTGAGATCCTGGTTGAAGACAGCGGAGGTGTATTTAGAGGGTAAGTTAGTCAGGATGATATCTATGAGGGTACCCATGTTTACGGATTTAGGGTTGTACCTGGTAGGTTCGTTGATAATTTTTGTGAGATTGAGGGCATCTAGTTTAGATTGTAGGATGGCCGGGGTGTTAAGCATATCCCAATTTAGGTCACCAAGCAGTACGAACTCTGAGGATAGATGGGGGGCAATCAATTCACATATGGAGTCCAGGGCACAGCTGGGGGCTGAGGGGGGTCTGTAGCAAGCGGCAACAGTGAGAGATTTATTTCTGGAAAGGTGGATTTTTAGAAGTAGAAGCTCAAACTGTTTGGGCACAGACCTGGATAGTATGATAGAGCTCTGCAGGCTATCCCTACAGTAGATTGCAACTCCACCCCCTTTGGCAGTTCTATCTAGACGGAAAATGTTATAGTTGGGGATGGAAATTTCAGAATTTTTGGTGGTCTTCCTAAGCCAGGATTCAGACACTGCTAGAACATCAGGGTTGGCGGAGTGTGCTAACGCAGTGAATAACTCAAACTTAGGAAGGAGGCTTCTGATATTTACGTGCAGAAAACCAAGACTTTTACGGTTACAGAAGTCAACAAATGATAGCTCCTGGGGAGTAGGAGTGATACTGGGGGCTGCAGGGCCTGGGTTAGCCTCTACATCACCAGAGGAACCAGAGGAACAGAGGAGGACTAGAATAAATAAAGACTCCAGCCACCCTAGTCATAGACTGTTCTCTCTGCTACCGCACGGCAAGCGGTACCGGAGTGCCAAGTCTAGGTCCAAAAGACTTCTCAACAGCTTCTACCCCCAAGCCATAAGACTCCTGAACAGCTAATCATGGCTACCCGGACTATTTGCACTGCCCCCCCACCCCATCCTTTTTACGCTGCTGCTACTCTGTTAAGTATTTATGCATAGTCACTTTAACTCTACCCACATGTACATATTACCTCAACTACCTCAACTAGCCGGTGCCCCCGCACATTGACTCTGCAACGGTACCCCCCTGTATATATAGCCTCCCTACTGTAAGGGATCGGGGGTTGGCTGGGTCTAGACAGAGTCTGACACTTCCCCGATCTACAGAGAGGGGGAGTCATCAGACTCGATCTGGTTCACCTGAGTTCTGAGCACACCTGTCCATAATTAGGGTAGGATATAAGGTGTGCTCAGAGGTTCAGTCGGTGCGAGGTATTGTTCCTTTGTGACTTGCTAAGCGTTTTGTTCCGAGAGAGAGAGAGAGTTTGTTGTTTTTGATTACCCGTGTATCCGACCTGTGCCTTGTTGTTTGACTTCCCGAATTGCTTAATCCTCTACTTGTCTACCCCAGTGATTACCGTTCTCTGATCCTGTGCCTGTGACCTCGACTACGACTAAGCCCGCTCCTTTGGTACTTCTGCCTGTCTATGCCTGGCCCGGTTTTGACCACAGCCCGCCCGACCACGATTAAGCTATTCCCTTGTCTGTACTCTAATAAAGCATCGCTATTCTGCAATTGGATCTTACCACTCTGTCCGAGTATTCATTACAGAATACCTCGCCATTACCATGGATCCAGCGGAATTACAGAGGCGATGGGAGATACAGGAGAAACGCATGGATGAACTCCTACAGCTACTCGACGCTGGTGCAGCGGAAGGCACCACCCCGAGTACGGTCAGTCCTCGTCATGCACCTCCGATTTCTATACCGACAAGGTACGACGGGGAACCTGGCAAATGTCAGGGGTTTCTACTCCAGATGTCCCTGTATGTGTCGTATAATCGTACTATGTTTTCCGATGACCGTAGCAGGGTGGATTTCATGATTTCTCTGCTAACGGGAAGAACACTGGATTGGGCTACTGCGCTTTGGGCAGCTGAGGTCCCCGAGTTGAATGCGGAAGTTCAGTTCAAGAGACTGTTTCAAGAGGTGTTCGACCACCCAGTATCTGGGCGTAGTGTGGGAGACCAACTATGCGAACTTCAGCAGGGCCGTCGCACAGCAGCCGACTACGCTTTAGAGTTCCGTACTATAGCAGCCGGTAGCGGATGGAGCGAAACTGCTTTGCTCACAGTTTTCCGAAGAGGGCTGCGCAAAGACGTACAGACTGAGTTGGCTTGTCGAGGAGATATCACTGCGCTACATGAGTTTATCAAAATAGCCATCTTTATTGATAATCTTATAGTGCAACACAAGGCATCCACAGTCCGGGAGCCCTCGATCACTGGTCCTATGCAATCGACAGAGCGGAGGAGAGAATCTGAGGAGGAACCTATGCAACTGGGACGGTCACCTCTACCAGGTTCGGTGAGACAACAACGTCGGCAAGACGGACTATGCCTGTATTGTGGTCAGGCGGGTCATTTCGTTCGTCAATGTCCGGTACGACCTAACCGTACCCCAGGATATCGCCTCGGAACTGTCAAACCGGTGAGTGAGACTCCAGTGTTGAACATTACATCTAAACAAATGTATGTGCCTGTCACCTTATCTGTCGGAGAGAAAGTGCGCAGGTTGGAGGGACTTATTGATTCCGGAGCGGCTGCCAGCTTTCTGGATATGGGTCTTGCTGAGGAGTTGGGAGTTCAACTTATCCCAATTCAACCTCCCCTGAGAGTCAACGCGCTAGACGGTGAGCCCATGGGCACTGGGTTCATTACGCACCGTACCGGGGAAATCAAGTTACAAGTGGGCTCCCTGCACCATGAGAACATCATTCTGTTCGTCATCTCCGCCCCATGGGAGCCGCTAGTCCTTGGCCACCCCTGGCTCGTTACCCATGATCCGGTCATCTCCTGGAAATTTGGCGATATCACGGCTTGGAGTGAGGTATGTAGGGCTGAGTGCCTCATTTTACCTTGCAAAACGTCTACTGTGGAGGATGCGAAGGGTGCGGTGTCTACTGTTGTTCCTACAGAGTACCAGGATTACGCGCAGGTGTTCTCCAAGGAGAGGGCTTCTGTGCTACCACCGCATCGGGCCTGGGATTGTGCAATTGATCTGCTATCCGGGGCTACCCCTCCTCGCGGACGAATCTACCCTTTGTCTCAGCCGGAACGGGAATCAATGAGCAAGTATATTGATGAGGCACTTCAGCAAGGGGCCATTCGCCCATCTACGTCTCCCGCCGCATCCACTTTTTTCTTTGTTAAGAAAAAGGATGGCGGACTTCGTCCTTGCATAGACTATCGAGGTTTGAACGATATCACCATAAAAAATCGTTACCCCCTTCCTTTGATTCCAGCGGCCCTCGAGCAGGTGGGGCAAGCCTCCATCTACAGTAAACTGGACCTCAGGAGTGCGTACAATCTGGTGCGCATTAGAGAGGGGGATGAATGGAAGACCGCCTTCATCACCCATCGAGGACATTATGAATATTGTGTTATGCCCTATGGACTTACTAACGCGCCCTCTGTGTTCCAGGCATTCATGAATGACATTTTTAGGGACTTGATTGATCGTTTCGTCATAGTGTACATTGATGACATCCTAATCTACTCTAACTCTCTGAGTGAACATGTGTCCCATGTACGACAGGTTCTGGACCGACTCCGCCAACACTCTCTGTTCGTGAAGGCCGAGAAGAGTGAATTCCATGTCACGAAGATTTCCTTCCTTGGGGCCATACTCACTCCCGACGGGGTAAGACTGGATGAATCCAAGGTACAAGCTGTACGAGACTGGCCTCAACCCCAGACGGTGAAAGAGCTTCAGAGATTCTTGGGGTTTGCCAATTACTATAGACGGTTCGTGCGTAATTTCAGCACCACCGCAGCCCCCCTGTCGGCGATGACCAGCCACAAGGGGTGTGGTCTGAAATGGACGGAGGGGGCAGTGCGGGCCTTTGAGACATTGAAACAACGATTTACCACCGTTCCCATTTTGTGTCAGCCGGATCCTACGTTGCCGTTCATCGTGGAGGTGGACGCCTCGGAGGTTGGAGTTGGAGCCGTGCTATCCCAGCGCCAAGGTGAGCCGCCCAAATCACGACCCTGTGCTTTTTTTTCTAAGAAGCTGAATCCGGCCGAGCAGAACTACGACGTGGGAAATCGTGAATTGCTGGCGGTGAAGTTAGCACTGGAGGAGTGGAGACATTGGCTGGAGGGAGCAGCTCATCCGTTCCAAGTGCTCACGGACCACCGCAATCTGGAGTATCTTCACAGTGCTAAACGACTGAACTCCCGACAGGCAAGGTGGTCTTTGTTCTTCAACCGTTTCCAATTCACTGTCTCTTATATTCCCGGGTCCAAGAATTGTAAGGCGGACGCGCTTTCCCGACGGTTCGAGCGCGCTGACAGGCCGGTTGAACCAGAACCTATCCTCCCCATGAGTTGCCGTGCCGGCCCTGTGAGGTGGGCTATCGATGACACGATTCAGGAGAGCCTACAAGCGGAACCAGCCCCTCCAGAAACCCCGGTGTCGAAGGTGTTTGTACCAGCTTCGCTTCGACCTCAACTGATGGAATGGTGCCACACGTCGCTAGGATCTGGTCATCCCGGAATCACTCGAACTACTCGACTCATCAGTCGAAAATACTGGTGGGAGTCCCTCACAGATGACGTCCGAGACTACATATTATCCTGCCCAGTTTGTGCTCAGTCCAAGGCGCCTCGAGCACTACCGGAGGGCAAGCTGATGCCATTGCCAACTCCTCAACGGCCCTGGTCGCACATCGCGATGGACTTTGTTACCGACCTACCAGAATCAGAGGGCCATACTGTAATTCTCGTGGTCATCGATCGATTCTCAAAGATGTGTCGGTTAGTACCCATGACCCGTTTACCTAACGCCACTCAGATGGCGGAGACTATGTTTAACCAGGTGTTCCGGCAGTTTGGTGTTCCAGAGGATATTGTTTCCGACCGGGGACCCCAGTTCGTATCCCGGGTTTGGAAGGCCTTCTGCGAACGCTTGGGTATCTCGGTGAGCCTCACCTCCGGATATCATCCCCAGGCCAATGGGGCAGACCGAACGGCTCAACCAGGAAATTGGGAAGTATCTACGGCAACAATGTTCGCGGCAGCCGCAAGAGTGGAGCCGATTCCTTCCTTGGGCAGAGTATGCTCAGAACTCACTCATTCACACCTCCCTACGTCTAACGCCCTTTCAGTGTGTTCTAGGGTATCAACCACCCCTGTTCCCGTGGGATACCGCACCCGGGATGGTACCGGCAGTGGACGAGTGGTTCCGTCGGAGTGCGCAGGTCTGGGAGACGGCCCAACAACATCTCAGTCAAGCCTCACAGCAGCAAAAGACCTATGCCGACCGAAGCCGGAGACCTACTCCAACTTATCAAACCGGACAACGAGTGTGGCTGTCTACCCGAGACCTGCGGTTCCGACGGAGCTGCAAGAAGCTCCAACCCAGGTACATTGGTCCTTTCAAAGTTCAGAGACGTATTAACCCTGTCACCTACCGTCTGTTACTCCCTCGACACTACAGGATAAACCCTACGTTCCACGTCTCCCTGCTGAAACCTGTTCATTATAGCCCGATGTATCCACCAATCGCTCAACAACCTACTACACCACCTTTGGAGGATGAACAGGACACCACCTATACAGTCCACGAGATACTGGAGTCTAGACGGAGACGAGGGGGCATCAAATATCTCGTGGACTGGGAGGGATATGGACCGGAGGAACGGTCCTGGGTTCCTGCTAAGGACATACTAGACCCCGCTCTCAAGGTCACTTTCCACGCTGAACACCCAGATCATCCCGGACCCCGACCCAGAGGAAGACCACCCGGTAGAGGTAGAAGGCCGTCAGGAGCCGGCCCTGGGGAGGGGGATACTGTAAGGGATCGGGGGTTGGCTGGGTCTAGACAGAGTCTGACACTTCCCCGATCTACAGAGAGGGGGAGTCATCAGACTCGATCTGGTTCACCTGAGTTCTGAGCACACCGGTCCATAATTAGGGTAGGATATAAGGTGTGCTCAGAGGTTCAGTCGGTGCGAGGTATTGTTCCTTTGTGACTTGCTAAGCGTTTTGTTCCGAGAGAGAGAGAGAGTTTGTTGTTTTTGATTACCTGTGTATCCGACCTGTGCCTTGTTGTTTGACTTCCCGAATTGCTTAATCCTCTACTTGTCTACCCCAGTGATTACCGTTCTCTGATCCTGTGCCTGTGACCTCGACTACGACTAAGCCCCCTCCTTTGGTACCTCTGCCTGTCTATGCCTGGCCCGGTTTTGACCACAGCCCGCCCGACCACGATTAAGCTATTCCCTTGTCTGTACTCTAATAAAGCATCGCTATTCTGCGATTGGATCTTACCACTCTGTCCGAGTATTCATTACACCTACTGTCACTTTATTTTACTTCTGCTCTTTTTTTTCTCAACACTTTTTTTGTTGTTGTTTTATTCTTACTTTTTTTGTTTAAAATAAATGCACTGTTGGTTAAGGGCTGTAAGTAAGCATTTCACTGTAATGTCTGCACCTGTTGTATTCGGCGCATGTGACCAATAAAATTTGATTTGATTTAATTTGGAATAAGGATACGACTAAAGGCTTTAAGAACTGGTCTTCTAGTGCGTTGGGTACATAGAATAAAGGGGGCAGTTCTCCGGGCGTTGTAGAAAAGATTCAGGGCATTATGTACAAAAAAGGATATGGAAGGATATGAGTACAGTTCAGGTAACCCTAAGCGTTGGGTAACAATGAAAGAGATAGCGTCACTGGAGGCACCGATTGAGCCGGTCTCGGCGTGTATGGGGGGTGGAACAAAGGAACTATTTGAGGCAGTTTGAGAGGGACTAGGGGTTCTACAGTGAAATTGTATAATAAGAACTAACCCAAACAGCAATAGGCAAGGCATAATTGACATGGGAGAGAGGCATAAAGCAGTCACAGGTGTTATTAGAGAGAGCTAAGACAACAACTGGAAATAGCGATATCGTTTGGGCTAAGGCTAAACAGAATAAACAGGACAGGGTACCGTGTAAAGGAACAGTCCAGCAGGCATCAGCTGTGCAGCTGAGTGATCATAAGGTCCAGTGAACAGCAATATGTGAGTCCGAGAGCAGTTCAAATTGGTGCTTCAGCACAGCTAGCAGGGAGCACAGTTGTAGTTTGCGTGTGCTAGCGGGCCGGGGCTGGCAGATGGATCTTCGTGGTCGTCGCAACGGGAAGCCTGTTGAAACCACATCAGAATATTTCGTCGGCAAACCAGTCGTGTTGGATCGGCGGGGCTCAGTGTCAACACTAGGAGGTCCCGTCCGGTTGACAGAGAGGTAGATAGCCGGGAGATGGGCCTGAGGCTAGCTCAAGGCTAACTGGTGCTTGCTATAGGGCAATGGTAATTAGCCAACAACAGGTTGCAGCTAGCTAGCTGGTTGCGATGATCCGGCGCTAGGGTCCAGTGATTCCGGCAGAAAGTCCAATAAGCTCTGGGTCGATAGCACGCTGTGCAGACTGGCCGACGAATTGTCCAGGCTAGAGCTAGAGCTGGCTGGTGGATAGTGTAGGCCACGGACAGTGATGAAGATGCTAACGGTGACTAATAGCAAGTAGCCATTCAGTTGCAGCTACACTAGCTACACTAGTTTCAGCTTAAGTTTCTTGATGAAAGTTATAAAGAAATAATAGAATCCTTTCCACGTTGGGTGAGGCGGGTTGCAGGAAAGTATATTTAGTTAAAGAATGAAAAGTAAAAATTGAGAAATATATACAAAAATAGACAAAAAAACAAGACACGGGATATTTACACAAGGACAATGAATAAAAGCGACCGCACTGCTACGCCATCTTTAAACTGTTATCATTATCATCACCCCTACTACCCGTACCACTATGTGGAGAAATAATCACAATAATAATACTAATAATAAGTAAGTTACTACTTACTATGCAGATGTTATTATTCAGTGTCTCTCAGGCTATGGGAGGCAAATACATATTTGGCTGCAATAGGAGCTGTTGCTCGTTCGCCCATTAGTATTTTATGTTTTTCCTCTGGGTTTAATAAGTTAAAATTGGGAATAAATGTAGTAATTTCTGTGAAGAATGAATCTCTTGGTGAGGAACATTTCTCACAGTGCATCTCTGTTTCTACCTCCCCTGTTGTGCAGTGACCACATACACGCTCCTCTTTGGGTCGCCATGTCTTTTTATGTCTGCCGGTTTCTTTCTATTGCCAATTGGTGGTCACTCAGCCTGTACTTGGTAAGGATCTGTCTCTGCTTCGTATCTCTGACAGAGTACAAATAATCAGCCAATTCATATTCTCTGTTTAGGGCCAGATGTCAATTTAGTCGGCTTTGGGATTTTGTTTAGTTTTTACAATGTTGTAAATATGAGTCCTTTGATTGGTTCATGATTTAGTTTATTTTAATTATTTCTTTTGAAGCAGTGCTGGTGTCAGCTTGGTTGGTTAGATCCAACACCAGCTGACTGAGAGGGCTCTTGGGTTTGAAGTGCTTTAAATTGGAGACTTGAATTTGGACTTGAATTTAGGTGTAGACAACATTTTAATTATATTTTTTTGTATTTTCATTACCACTGGAAAGTGGCCCAATTCTGCTCGACATGCATTAGTTTGAGTATTTCTTTGGACTTGTAGAATTTACCGACAGAATTCTGCATGTAGGGCTTCAATTGGATGTTTGTCCAGTTTATTGAGTGGCCCCCAAACCTTACTTCCGTAAAGAGCTATTGGTAGGATTATGCTGTCAAATATTGTTGATTTTGAATAATTTCATTTTTATTGCTTACAATGCTCTGCAGGCTTTTTCTTTGAGTGCATTCACTGCCATATTAAAGTTTCCCGATGCAGATATGGTCAGACCAAGGTATGAGTAATTTTTTGTCTGTTCAATTGTGGTGTTGTTCAAGATGAATTTATGTTGTGTTTCTGACATCTAGTTTTTTCTGGAAAATCATGATTTTAGTTTTTATTTATTTACTGCCAGCGCCCAATTATGGCAATATTGCTCTAGAATATTAAGGTTCTGTTGAAGACCTTCTTTGGTTGGTGCTAGAATAACCAAATCATCAGCATATAGCAGGTATTTTACCTCTGTGTCAAATAGTGTGAGTCCTGGGGCAACAGAATGGTCCAACATGTCTGCTAATTCATTGCTATAAATGTTGAAAAGGTTTGGACTCAAACTGCAGCCTTGTCTCATACCTCGACGTTGCGAAAATAAATCTGTTCTTTGGTTTTTGATTTTTATTGCACACTTGTTTTCTGTGTACATACAGTTCATTTTATTCATACACCTTACCACCAAGCCCACTTTGGATAATTTTGAAGAACAGACCTTCTTGCCAAATAGAATTGAATGCTTTTATAAAGTCAATAAAGCAAGCAAAGATTTTGCCCTCTTTTTTTTGGTGAACGTGTTTATTAATTAGTGTGTGTAAGGTGTATATATGGTCAGTAGTGGAATGGTTGGGGAGAAAGCCAATTTCACATTTACTTATTAAATTTTTTTCTTGAAGAAAGGTCAAAATGCTACAGAAAACCTTTCCCAAGTTGCTGTTTACGCAGGTTCCCCTGTAATTATTGGGGTCTGATTTGTCTCCACTTTTGTGGATTGTTGAGATGAGCCCCTGGTTCCAGACATCAGGAAAGCAGCCAGAAGTTAGTACCATGTTGAACAATTCAAGCACAGCATTTTGCATCTCAGGTGTGCTGTTTTTCAGCATTTCATTTCTCATGTTATCTAGACCACAAGCCTTCTTTGGTTTTATAGATTGTATCTTTTCATTTAGTTCTTGTTGGGTTATTGGGTAATCTAACGGAGTTCGGATGTTTTTATTGACTGATTCAAGGATGTTAAAAAAAAAAAAAAAATCTAATTGGTTATGTTGTAAGTCTTTTTGTTGGATGTTTTGTATAGATGATCAAAATAAGTTTTCCAAATTCCTTAATCGTGTATGGCTAATTCTTGTGGCTTTGTTGTGCTTAAATTGTTCCACATGTCCCAAAACCGATTTTGGAAATTGTGTTTTCAATTTCATCAAGTGTCTAATTGGTATAATTACATTTCTTGTGTTTCAGTATATGTTTATACTGTTTTAGAGTTTCAAAGTATTCATAGCGTAGCTCTGGGTTGTTTTGCTGCTTATGTTTTTCATTTGACATTTGTCTTATGTGTTTTCTAATTGTTTTACATTTGTCATCAAACAATTTTTCTGAAACTTTTTTTTGTTTGTTTTTTTCTGATGTTGCATTTCTTTGGTTTCTCAAATTTGCTTTTGATGCTGCTTTTTGGAATATGAAATTGATGTTTCGGGTAGCCGAATTGAGTTATTGAAGACCTGTATAGAGTTCATCATTACATTTGAGTTCAATGTTTCAATTAATTTTTCTGCACTGTTTGGAGCCCATCTGTACGATTGGTTCATGTTGTAGAGTTTATTGGGCTGTTTTTATTCATTTATTTGTATTGCTGGTCAATTTCTTCAGAAACATGTTGATCTGACTGTGATCTGACGATGTTGTCTGTGGTCTGACAGTGAATGCGCTAATGGAGGAGGGGTCCAGGTCAATGATGGCATAATCGACTACAATTGTCCCAAGAGCTGAGCAGTAAGTAAACCGACCTAAAGAGTCTCCTCTGATTCTACCATTAAGCATGTACAGGCCTAAGGCTCAACAGAGATGCACTAACTCCTTCCCGTTTTTGTCCAGTATTTGGTCAGGACTGTTTCTATTATTTATAATACGGCTACTGCACAAGGAGGGGTGTCCAAATATGTGGTGGTTGCCTCCCGCATCAGTGTAGTCAGGCTCAGAACCTGTTTTCGCATTGAAATCTCCACAAATAAGCACTTTACTCTCTGCCTGAAATTGAATCATTTCTGTATGGAGATTGTCAAAAAACTGATCATCATAATATGATGAATATGAAGGAGAAGCGGACCCATTTTGTTAGGTTACAGCCTTATTGTGAAATTGATTTAATCGTTTTTTTCCCCCCATCAATCTACACACAATATCCCATAATGACAAACAAAAGCAGGTTTTTAGAAATGTTTGCAAATGTATTAAAAATAAAAAACTGAAATATCACATTTACATTAGTAATCAGACCCTTTACTCAGTACTTTGTTGAAGCACCTTTGCCAGCGATTACAGCCTTGAGTCTTCTTGGGTATGACACTATAAGCTTGGCACACCTGTATTTGGGGAGTTTCTCCCATTCTTATCTGCAGATCCTCTCAAGCTCTGTCAGGTTGGATGGGGAGCGTTGCTGCACAGCTATTTTCAGGTCTCTCCAGAGATTTTAGATTGGGTTCAAGTCTGGGCTCTGGCTGGGCCACTCAAGGACATTCAGAGACTTGTCCCGAAGCCACTCCAGCGTTGTCTTGGCTGTGTGCTTAGGGTCATTGTCCTGTTGGAAGGTGAACCTTCGCCCCAGTTTGAGGTCCTGAGCGCTCTGGAGTAGGTTTTCATCAAGGATCTCTCTGTACTTTGCTCCGTTCATCTTTGCCTCAATCCTGACTAGTCTCCCAGGCCCTGCCGTTTAAAAACATCCCCACAACATGATGCTGCCACCACCGTGCTTCACTGTAGGGATGGTGCCAGGTTTCCTCCAGATGTGCCACTTGGCATTCAGGCCAAAGAGTTCAATCTTGATTTCATCAGACCAGAGAATCTTGTTTCTCATGGTATGAGAGTCTTTAGGTGCCTTTTGACAAACTCTAAGCAGGCTGTCATGTGCCTTGTACTGAGGAGTGGCTTCCGTCTGGTCATTCTACGATAAAGGCCTGATTGATGATGTGCTGCAGAGATGGTTGTCCTTCTGGAAGGTTCTCCCATCTCCACAGAGGAACTCTAGAGCTCTGTCAGAGTGACCAAGGCCCTTCTCCCCGATTGCTCAGTTTGGCCGGGTGGCCAGCTCTAGGAAGAGTCTTGATGGTTCCAAACTTCTTCCATTTAATAATGATGGAGGCCACTGTGTTCTTGGGGACCGTCAATGCTGCAGAAATGTTTTGGTACGCTTCCCCAGATCTGTGCCTCGTCTGGGAGCTCTACGGACAATTCCTTCGACCTCATGGCTTGGTTTTTGCTCTGACATGCACTGTCAGCTGTGGGATCTTATATATAGACAGGTGTGTACCTTTCCAAATAATGTCCAATCAATTGAATTTACCACCGGTGGACTCCAATCAAGTTGTAGAAACATCTCAAGGATGATCAATGGAAACAGGATGCATCTGAGCTCAATGTCGTTTCTCATAGCAAAGGGTCTGAATACTTATGTAAATAAGGAATATCTGTTATTTATTTTTAATACATTTTCTAACATCTCTAGAAATCTGTTTTTGCTTTGTCATTATGTGATATTGTGTGTAGATTTCTGAGGATTTTCTATTTATTTAACCAATTTTAGACTAAGGCTGTAACGTAATAAAATCTGGAAAAAGTCAAGGGGTCTGAATACTTTCCGAAGGCGCTGTATATATATACATAATTGTCACAATAGATTGTACCTTTGTTAAATTTTAGCCAAATGTGGTTTGTACCTTCATTTCATTCAGTGCTAAGTCCTGTTTATGCCAAATGATGATTCCACCTGAGTCCCGGCCCCGTTTAACATTTTAATGTTTGATTGATGGTAGTAAACTTTCTCTATAGCCTAAGGGACACTGAGTATCTATGTCTCCATGACACCATGTTTCCAGTAGGATTATGATGTGCTGTCCCTTTATGTTTTTAAGAAATTCTGGATTTGTTGTTTTAGAACTAAAATGCGAAGAGTATAGGCCCTGGATATTCCAAAAGCTGATAGTTAATGAATTCATTTATAATAAGTGATACTCACTGGTTTGAGTAAAGTACATAGACATAAAAAAATATATACAGTGAGGGAAAAAAGTATTTGATCCCCTGCTGATTTTGTACGTTTGCCCACTGACAAAGACATGATCAGTCTATAATTTCAATGGTAGGTTTATTTGAACAGTGAGAGACAAAATAACAACAACAAAAATCCAGAAAAACGCATGTCAAAAATGTTATAAATTTATTTGCATTTTAATGAGGGAAATAAGTATTTGACCCCTCTGCAAAACATGACTTAGTACTTGGTGGCAAAACCCTTGTTGGGAATCACAGAGGTCAGACGTTTCTTGTAGTTGGCCACCAGGTTTGCACACATCTCAGGAGGGATTTTGTCCCGCTCCTCTTTGCAGATCTTCTCCAAGTCATTAAGTTTTTGAGGCTGACGTTTGGCAACTCAAACCTTCAGCTCCCTCCACAGATTTTCTATGGGATTAAGGTCTGGACCTTAATGTGCTTCTTCTTGAGCCACTCCTTTGTTGCCTTGGCCGTGTGTTTTGGGTCATTGTCATGCTGGAATACCCATCCACGACCCATTTTCAATGCCCTGGCTGAGGGAAGGAGGTTCTCACCCAAGATTTGACGGTACATGGCCCCGTCCATCGTCCCTTTGATGCAGTGAAGTTGTCCTGTCCCCTTAGCAGAAAAACACCCCCAGAGCATAATGTTTACACCTCCATGTTTGATGGTGGGCATGGTGTTCCTGGGGTCATAGGCAGCATTCCTCCTCCTCCAAACACGGCGAGTTGAGTTGATGCCAAAGAGCTCCATTTTGGTCTCATCTGACCACAACACTTTCACCCAGTTCTCCTCTGAATCATTCAGAGGTTCATTGGCAAACTTCAGACGGGCCTGTATATGTGCTTTCTTGAGCAGGGGGACCTTGCGGGCACTGCAGGATTTCAGTCCTTCACGGCGTAGTGTGTTACCAATTGTTTTCTTGGTGACTATGGTCCCAGCTGCCTTGAGATCGTTGACAAGATCCTCCCGTGTAGTTCTGGGCTGATACCTCACCGTTCTCATGATCATTGCAACTCCACGAGGTGAGATCTTGCATGGAGCCCCAGGCCGAGGGAGATTGACAGTTATTTTGTGTTTCTTCCATTTGCAAATAATCGCACCAACTGTTGTCACCTTCTCACCAAGCTGCTTGGCGATGGTCTTGTAGCCCATTCCAGCCTTGTGTAGGTCTACAATCTTGTCCCTGACATCCTTGGAGAGCTCTTTGGTCTTGGCCATTGTGGAGAGTTTGGAATCTGATTGATTGATTGCTTCTGTGGACAGGTGTCTTTTATACAGGTAACAAACTGAGATTAGCAGCACTCCCTTTAAGAGTGTGCTCCTAATCTCAGTTTGTTACCTGTATAAAAGACACCTGGGAGCCAGAAATCTTTCTGATTGAGAGGGGGTCAAATGCTTTTTTCCCTCATTAAAATGCTAATCAATTTACAACATTTTTTACATGCGTTTTTCTGGAATTTTTTGTTGTTATCTGTCTCTCACTGTTCAAATAAATTTACCTTTAAAATTATAGACTGATAATTTCTTTGTCAATGGGCAAACGTACAAAATCAGCAGTGGATCAAATACTTTTTTTCCTCACTGTGTATATATATATATATATATATATATATATATATATATATATATATATATATATATATATATATATATATATACATACATACATACATACATACATACATACATACATACATATACATACACATACATATACTGTACATATAGCCATCACTACATATATAATTATTATTATAATACCAGTGCAAATAAAATTAGGAATAGTTGTAAACAAATGATAATGTAATAAGATTGCACAAAAATAAGAACAATGCAATACAGTGCAATCTGCCATTCCTTTGTGTGTGTGTGTGTGTGTGTGTGTGTGTGTGTGTGTGTGTGTGTGTATGTGTGTGTGTGTGTGTGTGTGTGTGTGTGTGTGTGTGTGTGTGTGTGTGTGTGTGTGTGTGTGTGTGTTTGTGTGTGAGAGTGAGAGTGAGAGTGAGAGTATGAGTGAAAGTGTGTGAGTGTGAGTGTGTGTGAGTCAATTAAAAGGTCTGTCTAATCCAGTAGTCTGCATATTAGATGCAGTAGTTGGCGCACCTCTCCAATCTCTGATAGTTCTAGCTGTCTTTTGCCAGAGGTTACCTCAGCATATGTAGGATCTGAATGATACATGGGGTGGACTGCATAATGTGGTCCACTTCTCTAAAGGACAGTGTTCTGCCCGACCCTAGAGTAGTGGTCAGTGCTGTGCTTGCGATGGGCCGGGTCTAGTAGTGTCGTGCTGTGATTGGCCGGGTCTAGCAGTGCAGTGTTGTGATTGGCCGGGTCTAGTAGTGCAGTGTTGTGATGGGCCGGGTCTAGTAGTGCAGTGTTGTGATGGGCCGGGTCTAGTAGTGCAGTGTTGTGATGGGCCGGGTCTAGTAGTGCAGTGTTGTGATGGGCCGGGTCTAGTAGTGCAGTGTTGTGATGGGCCGGGTCTAGTAGTGCAGTGTTGTGATGGGCTGGGTCTAGTAGTGCTGTGTTGTGATTGGCCGGGTCTAGTAGTGCAGTGTTGTGATGGGCCGGGTCTAGTAGTGCAGTGTTGTGATGGGCCGGGTCAAGTAGTGCTGTGTTGTGATGGGCTGGGTCTAGTAGTGCTGTGTTGTGATTGGCCGGGTCTAGTAGTGCAGTGTTGTGATGGGCCGGGTCTAGAAGTGCAGTGTTGTGATGGGCCGGGTCTAGTAGAGCTGTGCTGAAGCGGGTCTGGTCTGGTAAATCTGTGGTGTGGTGAACCTGGTCTTGTAGAGCTGTGCTGTAATAAGTCGTGTCTGGCTCTTCTCTCCTGGGGATGGTGGGGGTACTGTTGTTTCAGAAAGTGGAGCGTTGTGCCGCTGCTGCTGGGATGAAGGGTCTGTAGGTCCCTGCCAAGTGTTGCATCCTTTAGGTCATTAGCAAAGGTTCTGACACTGTCCTGATCAAGATGTACATTATCGTATAAGTGTTCACATGTCAGAGTGGGATGGTGATCCATTCTGACGTTAAGCAGTGACGCACAGTCCACAGTGTTCTGTTGATTTATTTTGTTAATCAACTGTCCTGGGAAGTATTTTCTTGGTAGGAGGGTGGACACAACTATATTGGTTGTTGGGAACATAGCCTGTGCCCGCTCTGCCACACTTCTCACTGCCCCAGATACATTTTCACCTTTGGCATGAAGGTCGTTTGTGCCAGTGTGGATGATGATGTTGTCAGGGGTATAGCTGCATTGCACTCTCAGTTGTAGGACACCAGAACTTATACACCTGGTGTCTAGGGAATCATCTCTCCTGGACCAAGAACTTCCCATTTAAATCGATAAAGATTGCAGTTGTGGGTGGTTGTCTGGGTAGAGAAGACTGGGAGGCTGAAGCAGACTGGGAGGCTGGTAGGTTGACCTGGGCTGGAGCAGACTGTGCTGGAGCAGACTGGGAAGCTGGTATTCTGACCTTGGCTGGAGCAGACTGGGAGGCTGGTAGGTTGACCTGGGCTGGAGCAGACTGTGCTGGAGCAGACTGGGAGGCTGGTAGGTTGACCTGGGCTGGAGCAGACTGTGCTGGAGCAGACTGGGAGGCTGGTAGGTTGACCTGGGCTGGAGCAGACTGTGCTGGAGCAGACTGGGAGGCTGGTAGGTTGACCTGGGCTGGAGCAAACTGGGAGGCTGGTAGGTTGACCTGGGCTGGAGCAGACTGGGAGGCTGGTAGGTTGACCTGGGATGGAGCAGGCTGGGAGGCTGATGCAGTGTCATCAGGCTGTGTGGTGGAGGCCATGCTGGTTATGCTGGTCTCATGTTCTGGCTGTGTTGTACCAAGCTGGTGGACATGTTCTCTAGATGCATAGGACATAATGACTAGCTGCTGGTTGAGGGTGTCAATGTACCTCTCTCTCTGCTCTAGCTCCTCTCTCGTTGTGCTCAGGTGGTCTCTGAGGTCATCATTTGTCTGACTCAGTTTGTTCATTCTGCTTTCTAATTTAGCAATATATGCTCTGCTCTCCTCCCTGAACTGTTTCATCTCTTCTTTTAGTTTCTGGACAGTGTCATCCTCTTGAAGCTTGTTCTTACTGAGTTCTATGACCTCTGCTTCAACTAGAGAGAGGTTGTTGTGGAAACGTTGCATAGAAGGTGTTCTTGGTGTTGTAGGCATGTTCTTGGCTCTGTTTGCTGCAGGTGAGGTAGGTAGAGGGACACTGAGGGCTTCTTGCTGGGTCACAGAGGCTCCTTTACTTTTTCCTCAGCTTCTGAGATGAGTTCAGCTTCTACTTTTAGGGTAGCAAACACATTCTCAAAAGCCTGGAGGCTTGAATCATCGACTTCTATACATACAGTTCCATTATTGTATAAGTTGACTGTTTGATATATGTTGCTCTGGTCAGCTTCTTCGAAAATGCTGATCTGACAGCCTTGGCTGATGCCTCTCTTTTTTGACAAAGGGAAATGGTTGCAAATAACAATTTTCCATATGTGCCCTCGTTTGGTATTAAATATTACATTTGCTCTTGTTTTGCAACTGGTAAGATCTGCAAACAGGCATTCATGGTTCTGTCCCATCATCAAACCTTTGAAACTTGTCTTTGCTTTCTCCGTCTGGATGTCTGGTGGGTAAACAATTTCCATAGCATAGCTGGTGATGTTGGCTACAATGTTGCAATAGAAGCTTACCTTTTCCAAAACAGCGTTGTTTCTTGTATTAGTGTCTCTAGTGTCTTTAGAGAACTGTTTTACTTTGATGTTCTTTGTCTTCTGTCCTTCTTTTGTTTTTTTCCCAATGTACTTCACTCTGAAAACCATGTAAATCTCAATATTTTCTATTGAGGTTGAGCGAGGGAGAGCGGGAGGAGATGGAAAGGAGAGAGGGATAGTGGAGAGGTTGAGCGAGGGAGAGCGGGAGGAGATGGAAAGGAGAGAGGGATAGTGGAGAGGTTGAGCGAGGGAGAGAGGGAGAGAGGGAGGGAGGGAGATGGAAAGGAGAGAGGGATAGTGGAGAGGTTGAGCGAGGGAGAGAGGAAGGGAGGGAGAGAGGGAGGGAGGGAGATGGAAAGGAGAGAGGGATAGTGGAGAGGTTGAGCGACGGAGAGAGGGAGAGAGGGAGGGAGGGAGATGGAAAGGAGAGAGGGATAGTGGAGAGGTTGAGCGAGGGAGAGAGGGAGAGAGGGAGGGAGGGAGATGGAAAGGAGAGAGGGATAGTGGAGAGGTTGAGCGAGGGAGAGAGGGAGGGAGATGGAAAGGAGAGAGGGATAGTGGAGAGGTTGAGCGAGGGAGGGAGATGGAAAGGAGAGAGAGATAGTGGAGAGGTTGAGCGAGGGAGAGAGGGAGGGAGATGGAAAGGAGAGAGGGATAGTGGAGAGGTTGAGCGAGGGAGAGTGGGAGGGAGATGGAAAGGAGAGAGGGATAGTGGAGAGGTTGAGCGAGGGAGAGAGGGAGGGAGGGAGATGGAAAGGAGAGAGGGATAGTGGAGAGGTTGAGCGAGGGAGAGAGGAAGGGAGGGAGAGAGGGAGGGAGGGAGATGGAAAGGAGAGAGGGATAGTGGAGAGGTTGAGCGAGGGAGAGAGGGAGATAGGGAGGGAGGGAGATGGAAAGGAGAGAGGGATAGTGGAGAGGTTGAGTGAGGGAGAGAGGGAGAGAGGGAGGG
Organism: Coregonus lavaretus; assembly: GCF_964263955.1. NCBI lineage: Eukaryota > Metazoa > Chordata > Actinopteri > Salmoniformes > Salmonidae > Coregonus > Coregonus lavaretus. Next base: position 202,596 of record NW_028160861.1, read on the forward strand.
AGGGAGATGGAAAGGAGAGAGGGATAGTGGAGAGGTTGAGCGAGGGAGAGCGGGAGGAGATGGAAAGGAGAGAGGGATAGTGGAGAGGTTGAGCGAGGGAGAGAGGGAGAGAGGGAGTGAGGGAGATGGAAAGGAGAGAGGGATAGTGGAGAGGTTGAGCGAGGGAGAGAGGGAGAGAGGGAGGGAGGGAGATGGAAAGGAGAGAGGGATAGTGGAGAGGTTGAGCGAGGGAGAGAGGGAGAGAGGGAGATGGAAAGGAGCGGCAAAAGGTTACTCTTCACTTCAAGGCAACCGTCGTTGGTTCAGGACACAGTGTACTTGGTTGACCACGGTTGAACCATAAACTGTGGTGTTAGGGATTTACCTAGCCTCTGGGTATCTGATACTTCATCATAGCTCTTGTATATACAGTACCTTTTATAGGCATGGGACAGGTGTAGGCCTCCATAGTATTCACTGGTTCTGGTGAGATATACATTTTTTACTCTTTTTTTCTTTGCTACCTTTCTCTGTAATAATTTTCATCCCTTTTATGTAATAGCGTAATGTTGTAAATTCACAATGTATTTTAGCAAATTATTTTTAAAAAATGTGCACCTCCTGCTCATAAAATAGATCTGAATTCAACTGAATTTATTTCAATAGAGTAATAGACTAATAACAGCAGCCAATCTTTTGTGAATCCAAGATGGCGTAGTAGTGCGTCAGTGTGTCAAATCGGAGGGCCTGTTGTCTGGACCTATGGCAGTCTCTATGGGGGTGCCACAGGGTTCAATTCTTGGGCCGACACTTTTCTCTGTGTATATCAATGATGTCGCTCTTGCTGCTGGTGACTCTCAGATCCACCTCTACGCAGACGACACCATTTTGTATACGTCTGGCCCTTCATTGGAAACTGTGTTAACAAACCTCCAAACGAGCTTCAATGCCATACAACACTCCTTCAGTAGCCTCCAACTGCTCTTAAACACTAGTAAAACTAAATGCATGCTTTTCAATCGAACGCTGCTGGCACCCGCCCACCCGACTAGAATCACCACTCTCGACGGGTCTGACCTAGAGTATGTGGACAACTACAAATACCTAGGTGTCTGGTTAGACTGTAAACTCTCCTTCCAGACTCACATAAAGAATCTCCAATCCAAAGTTAAATCTAGAATCGGCTTCCTATTTCGCAACAAAGCCTCCTTCACTCATGCTGCCAAACATGCCCTCGTAAAACTGACTATCCTACCGATCCTTGACTTCGGCGATGTCATTTACAAAATAGCCTCCAACACTCTACTCAGCAAATTGGATGTAGTCTATCACAGTGCCATCCGTTTTGTCTCCAAAGCCCCATACACTACCCACCACTGTGACCTGTACGCTCTTGTTGGCTGGTCCTCACTACATGTTCGTCGTCAAACCCACTGGCTCCAGGCCATCTATAAATCACTGCTAGGCAAATCCCCGCCTTATCTTAGCTCATTGGTCACCATAGCAGCACCCACCCATAGACTGCGCTCCAGCAGGTATATCTCACTGGTCATTCCCAAAGCCAACACCTCCTTTGGCCGCCATTCCTTCCAGTTCTCTGCTGCCAATGACTGGAACGAATTGCAAAAATCTCTGAAGCTGGAGACTCTTATCTCCCTCACTAACTTTAAGCATCAGTTGTCAGAGCACCTTACCGATCACTGCACCTGTACACAGCCCATCTGAAATTAGCCCACCCAACTACCTCATCCCTATATTGTTATTTATTTTGCTCTTTTGCACCCCAGTATCTCTATTTGCACATAATCTCTTGCACATCTAGCATTCCAGTGTTAATACTATTGTAATTATTTTGCACTATAGCCTATTTATTGCCTTACCTCCATAACTTGCTACATTTGCACACACTGTATATATATTTAATGTTGTATTTTTGACTTTATGTTTTTTTACCCCATATGTAACTCTGTGTTGTTTTTATCGCACTGCTTTGCTTTATCTTGGCCAGGTCGCAGTTGTAAATGAGAACTTGTTCTCAACTGGCTTACCTGGTTAAATAAAGGTGAAATAAAAAAATAAAAAAGTAGGTGCAGGTACATGTAGAGGGATATAGACAGATCCACTGTCGTATGTGTGCATGTGTTATAATCCCGTACAGTACCTCCGTAGGATGTTCTAAAAGGATGCATCATTCTCGTCTCAGATGACTGATGGAAAATACATGTACTTTTAGGCACGAATACAGTAGAATTGTGGTCAGAACACACACACACGCGCACGCACACACACACATGCGCACGCACACACACACACATACGCGCGCGCACACACACATACACACACACACACACACACAGTAAGATACATAACCTTCATAACATATCAGAAAGTAAATTCCCCATGTTGTTTTGAGGAAGCGGTTTTAATTGAAGTTAGGGATACTGTTGGATGGTCCTTATGAAACTGGCCCACTTTTCTACATTTCATCCTAGAAATAAAAACAACCACCAACATGAACTCCAGTGATGTATTCCACAGTCATGTCAAGTACCACATCTGAATAGCAGTTTATTCAAGAAGACAAATGTTGAAAATACATGACATTACAATAACACGTCTCTTGCTCATTCTCTGTGTGTTGTGATGATGATAATCCTTCTCTCTATTCTGTAACAGAACATAGATAATCAACTGCGACACAATCTCACACTTGTTGTAATAACACTATAAACAGGTTGTTTGTAAATGTGTAGAATGTGTTTGTTTTGGGTACACACTGGTAAGTTACCTTACGTAAATGAGACAGTCACAGAGGATTTTCTTCTGAATAACTGGTCAGGGCATAGCACTTTCCATTCAGCTTCAGGCGACTTTGACGTGAGGCTTGATCACACCTGTAGTGACTACTTCTATCCGTCACGCCCATTGTTGCTTATCCATTGTTCACTAAACATATCAATGTAATTACACTCAACACAATGTTGAAAACAGAATGCTTCCCATCACTAGATCACATAACTAGACGTGAGCTGGACGTGATCCCAACGCTGCCACCAATGTAGCGGAAGAAAGTGAAAGCTGCAACAGGGACTCTAACCAGGGCTCATACGTGGCAAAGTGAGCTCTAACGGTCATTGCCATGAAAGCCTAGTAGGCCTCTGGGCAGAGACAGTAGGCCTACAATGCTGGCATATGCCTTGTTACAACAGCCTAAGTAAGTAGCTTGCGAAAGTATACACCCCCCTTGGCATTTTTCCTATTTTGTTGCCTTACAACCTGGAATTAAACTGGATTTTGGGGGGGTTTGTATCATTTGACTTACACAACATGCCTACCACTTTGAAGATGCAAAATATTTTTTGTTGTGAAACAAACAAGAAATAAGACAAAAAAAACAGAACAGTTTATAACTATTCACCCCCCCCCAAAGTCAATACTTTGTAGAGCCACCTTTTGCAGCAATTACAGCTGCAAGTCTCTTGGGGTATGTCTCTATAAGCTTGGCACATCTAGCCACTGGGATTTTTGCCCATTCTTCAAGGCAAAACTGCTCCAGCTCCTTCAAGTTGGATGGGTTCCGCTGGTGTACAGCTATCTTTAAGTCATACCACAGATTCTCAATTGGATTGAGGTCTGGGATTTGACTAGGCCATTCCAAGACATTTGGTGGTGTTCTCGGGGTGATGAGAGGTGTTGGGTTTGCGCCAGACATAGCATTTTCCTTGATGGCCAAAAAGCTCAATTTTAGTCTCATCTGACCAGAGTACCTTCTTCCATATGTTTGGGGAGTCTCCCACATACTTTTTTGCAAACACCAAACGTGTTTGCTTATTTAATAATTTAACTAATTATGTGACTTCTGAAGGTAATTGGTTGCACCAGATCTTATTTAGGGACTTCATAGCAAAGGGGGTGAATACATATGCACCACTTTTCCGTTATTAATTTAAAAAATAAAATAATTAACAAGTTATTTTTTCATTTCACTTCAACAGTTTGGACTATTTTGTGTATGTCCATGACATGAAATCCAAATAAAATCAATTTCAATTACAGGTTGTAATGCAACAAAATAGGAAAAACGCCAAGGGGGATGAATACTTTTGCAAGGCACTGTATATAACATGATTGACACGACCATAATAATCATCATGAAACGGCCTTGAAAGTGCCATAAGTGTAAGCCAACATAATTCATTATTTTACATTAACCTGTTTAACTGCATTGATATGGCTTAATTGATCATAGTCCAGACTCCTTATGGTTGCTAATGCCATGCAGTTGCACCAGGGGAATTTAAACCAAACAGATTTTTTTTTGCAGGTCTTCTGTTACCCCACATTTATTGATGAATTAATTTCCCATCCCCTTTCCCCAATCAAATACATTCATCGATACTCCCAAGTTTGCCCCCCCCCCCCTAAGAAAACAACAACAAAAAAAACAACAACAGACAAATACCGTTATTTATTCCAATCTGGCAACCCTCATAAAATCCGGCCAGTATCCCAAAGTATTAAGCAAAAACAAGCATAGAAAACAGCATTGGGAATAATAAATAATAAAAAACGTACGGCTACATAAGGATATAAATAAATGTGGGACACAAGAAAAGGCAGTGTAGAACACCATTTCCCAAAATGCATTGCTCCAACAACTTTCAAAAGATTGTTCCCAAGTTTGCCCCCCAAAAATGTATTTTCCTATGAATTAGGTCACACAAAAATGTGTGCCTTTTCCTACGAATTAAGTCGCCAAAAAAGGTGTTTATTTTCACACGAATTAAGCCACATAAAAACGCATGAAATCTGATGAATTTTTTTTGGTACATATTTACACAAATTGACTGTGAGATTGTGTCGTCAATTACTAAACATACTGAGCTTTACAACACTCACAGGGCCCCATGGATGCATCCCCTTTGATACCTAGAGTCCTTCCATGCTGTCAGTCAGGCCTTTACTAGTCCATATGGACTGTGGGATAAGATATCCTCACACAGCATGGACTCTCTGTTATCGGTATCTGGTAGATTTTTATTTTTTATTTTTATTCCGGGTCGCCATTAGCTGCTGGCAAGGCTGCAGCTACTCTTCCTGGGGTCCAATCACAGATGATCAGCTGTGGGTTTCACCTCACCCAAAATGACTCATTATGTGGTTATTATTATTATTATTATTATATGATGACCCTATTAGTATAATAGATTCATAGCCTCAGTATAATTATGGAAAACTGGAACAATCGATTTTTCAAATTCAGAATATCAACGGTTGGTCACTGGCTAGAGAATAATTATATTGCTGATATAAAATTAGTATTACAGATAATTGCAAATTGATCACTCTCCATAAAACTTAGATTATTGGTAGTTGACTGTCATAATCAAAATAATTTGTTGACCATTAGGTTGTCATGTATGAATGTAGTTTGATGATTTGTCTTATAAACCTAACAGTGCATCGTGGGTCTAAATTGATGCCTCACTTCAAGCATTTCCAAATGTCTAATAGGCATCAACCGAGTCTGTGCATTTGCGTTCGTCGCCTGGCTTGGCATGGTGGACTTACTTGTGATTTGGTCCCTCTCTAGCTTTGATGACTCGAGCTTCCTAGCTGTCAAACTGTTGCCATGGAATTGACTTCTCGCCTTTTCGGTGCGGTCCAATAGTAACCGGGTTATTTACCGTGCGAGGACGGCCCATTGAGTACCAGAAGAGAAGGATAGTGGAGATCTGAGGACCCTTCTAGGAGTGGGCAGCGGACGGTAGTCCAGTAAATTGACATGTTCTGTCTCGTGTTGGCATGGACAGTTTTATAATAAGATTTTGAAGAGAAAAGATCCATGCTTACCCTTTCAATTCATAAAAGCATGTGCAGAATTGAATTCGTTTTTTAAATTATTTAATAAAAAGTATACATCTCAGGTGCTGTTCTTTTGTGATTTAAGTGAAAACATGAATGATTTGTTTAACTTATTTAATATTATTACGATATCATTATTATTATTATTTTGTATTATTATTGGTATTGTTTTGACTTATTTAAATTATTAGGCCTGATTTGTTAAATATTCAAATTAATTTAATTAATTTAAATGCAGATGTAGCCTAATTATTCTAATTTGATTTAGCCTACTCCGGACTAGTGATCACATTTCAGGCACAAAATTAAAATCTAAATAATCCCAGTGAATTCAGTAGGCCGATTAGACGTGTATCGTTGGAGATACACCGTCTATTGTTCTTCTTTACAATGACCAGTAGCCTCTCTCTCTCTGTGTCAGAAGACAGGGACAAAGAGTGCAGGTGCGTCTCCCAGATGACCACATTATCTTATCATCACCTTCATATTTTTGTAAAATTCACGTTACTTGTTCATTATTGTGCTATAGGCTATTTGTGGTTTGGATCAGGTTTGCGTCTGGTATGTGGAGGTATAAGGGATAGGCCCTTTTCGAGTAGATAGATTTATATGGAGGACTCTCCTGCGCACATGTCTATTAAAGAGGGATCAAGAATGAAAAACTCGCGCACAGCGAGGACCAAGGGCCAAGTGGGAAGGGGCACATGGACGAGGGAGATTAAATGGAAGGAGGGTTGGATGGGGATAAAGAGGTGGAGAGGTGTGGTGTGTGTGTGTGTGTACGTATGAAAAAAAAAATTGGGAAAAAAAGTATGAAAAATGTATGCACTCACTAACTGTAAGTCGCTCTGGATAAGAGCGTCTGCTAAATGACTAAAATGTAAAATGTACGTGTGCGTACGTGTGTGTGTGCGTGCGTGCGTGCGTGAAAGGTGAGGTTATCAAGTGTAGCCTAATAGTGTACAGTTTATTGTAGATTTCCTCACCAGATTGACCCGTTCGCGCGCCGCTGTTCTGGAAGTCACTTTTCACCAAGCCCCCCTATTAAACCCGGGAACACCGTGCCGGCTGCACGCGCATCTGGCCCCGGTAAAGGCTTTACAATCTCTTCCATTGATTTCCTCTTATCAAATAAACAGAATAGCACCGCGTGCGTGGACACTTCCTACCCCTCCATACACCTCCTTAACCCTTCTCGCGCACTGCCTGTGCCTGCTCGCGCACCCCTCCCCTGTAGTCCCGAGACGCAAGCAGCTGTGATTCCATGTAAATGTTACATGATTGTCACCTCGTGATTCCCCCCCCCCCCCCCACTTTCCCCGATAGCGTATCGTCGCACATTATTAATGCAAAGTTTATGCAATAAACGAGCGTGTTGGGTTGCTATTCTTCTCTCCTGGTAACAATGCAACCAGCTATCAAGTGGATTTGATTGACCATTTTTGATTAATGCCTGGTGAGAGGTCGTCCAGAAACGTCTGATTAATGTGATGTGATTTGATGCTGAAATGTGATATTGGCTGGAATTGCTCTAGTTGACCCTTTAAATGTAGCAGTAATCCGTGTGGTCGCTTTGATTACGTACTGTAGTCTAATTGTTGTCATCAAGGCTTGCCCTATCATGTCCCATCTGGAAGTACTCTGCCATCTAGCCACAGAGTAGTCACCCCGCTATAGAACATTGATGTAAGCTTTGTTTTAAACCGTATAGCTCTCTTTCTCTTTTTTCTCTTTCCCATGTCTTCTTTCCCCTCCTTTGAAGAGAGCAGAAGAGTGGGCTGATATCGGCCTCATGTTGCCTATAGATTTTCGTTTACATAATCGATTGAAATGTCCCAATACATTGATTTTTGACTCAGTGTTTTACAAACAAGCGTTTATAGGTATAGATTTTATGTTAGGAAGAACTCCAGCGTGCCACGAGCCACAGATACGACGGGAGTTACTGGCAAGTGATCTAAATACAAATAAGTAAACACATTTTGTTTTGCTGTGAAATATCAAAATTGACGGGGAAAGATAAAACAAGAGAGAGGGGACAGATAATAGACACAAAAGCATTGTGTTCCTCTCCTGCCGCTGAAATACTGAAAAACACAAAGCGGTTCCTTCCTCTGCAATTCTCCTTGAATTATATACCTTCACATTGCGGAATATTAAATTAAAGTTGGATAAGTCCATGTAGAGGGGAGGCTGCGTCCAATGCGGACTCATTTCCCCTATTCTGTAGCGGCATCACTTCGCTCCCCTCTTTTCAATGACAATGTGCCAAAAATCTAGGCATTTTCGAAACAGTTTCCACATGCTATAAGCGGATTGATACTGAGCGTACGAGTAAGAGCGAGAAAAGAAAAACGGAATGCTATTTTATCAAAGGTATAGTTTTTATTTCTCTTCTGCTGCTGCATGGGTTTATGCTTTTTGGAATTTAAAGGAAGGAATATTCAAAGTTCTAAACTGATTGTGTGTTTATGTATGCGAGTTGTCTTGGTTAGGGTCTATGCCATTAAAACGTCGATAAGTTTTAGTTTGGGTATCTGTGGGGAAAAAGTTCATGTGTATCGGACATTTTTCGGTGTTTGAATGGAAGGAGATGAAATTTGAGATTTCTCTGTGGACTTCTGTCTGTGCGTAATGTGTAACGCAAAGTATGGGAATATTATTTGTTTCTCCCGGTAAACGTATTTTGCAAGTGAAACGATATGAATAAGTTTTGTATAATGTTTTTTAATTAATTAGTTAGCATCGCAAGCATTTGTTTTATTCAAATTCACTGTGTACTGCCACGCAATATTCTAATGTAAAATGGACATGATTTTTGATATGTAATTAATTTCTGACCATTTTGATGCACATGAATTGACCATAAATTCCATTATTTTTGGGCTATATTTGTCCATTGATAGTTATAGATTTTGATAAAGGAAAACTATATTTTCTTTAACATTACCTCCTTGAGTCCTTGTGTGTTTCCGTTGTTTACAAACGCTGCATGTGTGCTGTTGCTTCTCTGGGTGTTGTGAGTTGTGTTGGGTGCTTTGCTGTGACTGGCTATTCTGGTTCTGGGTCTGTGTGTAGCCTAGGGGAGATGGGTCATTGTATTGGGTAGAGGGTTTGCCAGTGGGTCTGTGTGTTTTGAGGAGAGGGTCAAACTTCCCCAGTCGTGACCTAACGGACCCCAGAGGGCGCCGGTGCTTTGGACTAAAACCATCAGATTTGAAACAAGGGAGAACCCCCAACCTCCTGGTCCTTATGGCAGGAGCCGGACCGCTACCGGGGCTGAACATGCCTCAAAGCAATGGAAAACAATGACCCTGGGAGAACGAGTCAGGAATTTGATCATATAAAACGTTGTTTTCAAAATTGTTGTGTTAATATTGTAATAACCATTCACAAAAAGCAATAGTAGTTATATTTTTATTATTCTTCGTTTGAAAATTAAACACTTGCAAATGGTCCTTCTGATAAAAGCTCAATTGGCAACGTACGGTCCTTTTTATCGTTTATTTCACCCTTCAGTCTAACCTGAGGACACACACACACAAACACACACACTCTGAGTTTACAAATAATATATAATTAATCGGCGATTCTGCGATATGGAAATGAGGCGAAATATTAGTTAACGTGATCTTTTGTCAAGCAGCCCCCGGAGAAAGCGCATCGTCTGCTGGAAGAGGGAGAGGGAGGCGACCGAGGGATTTACAAATGCATGAGGCTAAGATAAGGAGTATCAGTCCCTAAAATCCGCCTTAAGTTCTTATTGTCACCTTGAAAACAAAAGAAAAGACAGTCTGCAATATTTGGACAAGTCTCTCACAGTTGCCAACTACGAGTGTATTAGTCTGCATCCTCGCAAAAAACAAGTGACCACTTGAAAATAAAATCAATCAATAGTTACAAAGTCCTCCATCCCATGCAAAATAAAATAGTCAACGTTAAACATTCAGAACAACCTTTAGTCCATCGCACCAGGTTTGGCATTATAGTCTTAAGATTCTGTGAGACCAGAAAAGCTGTCTGCAACGCTCCGTCCGTTACGTCTTGCTCCGTGTTGGTTTTCCAACCAGACTGCGGCTTGTCTGGCTTCTCCTGCCCGCTGAGTGAGTCGCCTCTCCGGGAAGAGCAGTTTGGAATCCCTGGAGGACGCTATAAAGCCACAGCCTCGGATCTGCGAAAAGTGACGCCTCGGTTGACCACCTTTAACGCAGGTCACAGCCCCAGTAGTCCGGGAAACAGCAGCCCTGGGTCGAGCTTGATTCGGGCTGGGTCGGTGTGGGTCTGGTTCAGTTGTAGGCTACTGCAGTAGGATGTATTGACTGCCAGCAGCCTTATCATAGGATCCCAAGCCCCGGCTCAGTCAATTCACCCCCTTTGATTTTTTTCATGAAGGAGAACCGATCTCCTGCTTCCCTACACGATTAACACCATGTTAAGGTCTCTCTCCCCGATAACGACTAATAAGAGACAGAAAAAGTGAAATAAAAAGGGTTAGGGTGGAAGGGAACAGAGCTAAACGGACTAATGCAATGAATAGGCCTACATAAATGTATTGCTTTGAATGGTGTGTTGGATTCAATGGGTCTAACATGGTCTGAGGTGTTCCGCTTGGTTGTATTAGGCCCAGTCGTCCTGTGTGGACTGGGAGTTGGTAACATGTGGATGGCTTTGATGCACATGTATTTGCAGTTTTTTTATTTTTCTAAGGTGATGCATGTGTAGGCTATAGGCTACCTTCTACTAATCACGAGATATATGTTTACCATCGTATCTTCACAAAAACTTTACAAACATGTTGTTATTTTAACCAATATCTTCTAATGACTGGTTATTTTCTGATAATGTAGCCAATGCATTAGGCCTATCTACTATTTCATATAAATACTGCTATGTTCTTGACATCCATAGACGCGTAGACCTATCTATGCTCTTCTTCGGTCTCTACAATAAGTCAAATCCATGCTACAGTATTCAACCTTTTAAATACTCTTAAAAAATAATGAAGGAAGAATGTAATGTAGGCCTTATAATTTAGACTGTATTAATTGACTTTGCATCAAGTTATTTTATTGAGATTTAATTGATATACAAATTACATATCATACATACCCACCTTTCGGATAAGGCCGGCATGTTCCTCCACTGTATAGGCCTAAAGCCTGCTCTCTCTAGGTTTTCATAGCCAGACATATGCTTTCCTGTTCTGTCATAGTTTTACAACTATGTAATAAACATATCGATGTTGTGTTCAATATTGACAACATGCCCTTGTTTACATATGGTATTCAATCGGTTTACAAATTTACAACACAGTTAAACACATTAAATTAGTCTCTATCTGAAACAAGGTTCTATTGAAGCCCTTCAATTTGTGCATCGCTCAAGATTCCATATATTTAATCCACTAGATCAAATATTATACTATATATTGAATAAAATCAGGCCATCAAAATAAGCAAACACATCCATATATTTGGAATATATACTGACATTCTGAAAAGCTTTAACATAATGCCATATTCTAAATGAGACTTGCACAGGGTGGCATATCAGGCTATAGTTTTGTCCTCATCTGCGGACCTTTATGAAAAAATATGACTTCTCTGTAATTCTATACCCTATTTGGTTAACAGGAAATGGCTATTTATTGTTCTGCGTGTCTTTCGGCTGGCCAGTAAAACCATAAAGATTTTCCCCGTTAAGATCACTTTGGTCTATCTGACGCGTTCCGTCCTACGGCCTTTGATCGAGACAGGCGCTCAGTGCGTCATTTGCAATGTGGAGACTGTTGATCAGCTCGCTAATTACGCCTCTCTCTCTCTGTTCCTCTCTCTGTACCTCTCTCTCTTCCTCTCTCCCAGCCTCTCTCATTCGCCCTCTCTCTTCCATTCCCAGAGTGCATATCGGGAATAGACACACAAAGACATGCGCACTCAACTTAATCAGCCATTTTTTTAAACAGGGCTAAAACGATAATAATTAGCAGAATAAAGACATATCGGATTTTCATTTCCCTTCCGCCGTTTCTCGACCCCTCCACAACCGAAACTGCTAGGCTGCAATCGAGACATCTTTCACGGATCGGACCCAAAGGATAGCCTTCATACCGCTTGCAATTTTGTATGTTTTTAAAAAAAATATATATAAAGTTGGGAGGATTATAATTTTTTTTCCCCTTTTTCCATTTTTGTGTTATCATATTTCGCAACCATTGGATGTGACTTTGTTTTCAAACCAAAAACAAGAGACGAAAGGGAACGAACTGGGAGGGGAAGAAAGTAAGTTTTTTTCCATAACTTTTATTGAGTAGTGTTCAATTTAGGTCAAGTATTGATTATTTTAGGTGGATCCCGCAGAATCTTTGACATAGCGCTCCGGGGATAACAGCTGTTTTCATGCGGTATGCTTTCAGCAATAGCCTAGCTTTGCCTTGGAAAACATCCCATATTGAGGTGTTTGTTGAAGTCCTGCTTTGGTTTTACTAGCAGAGAATTGTCACGGGCCAGACGAAAGCCTTTACGTGTGTGTCATTGCCATTGTTACCTCGGCCAAATCTGCTCTCAAAGTTTACTAGGGTTTGTCTGGTTCTGATCGTATGTCATACTGTCTGTGCAAAACAAATCGTTACATGATATCACGTATTTCCCGGTGTGGCTTGGTTAATTACGGCGCTAGACTAGACGTTATGAGGTCCGATCTCTGGTGGTCTAGGATACGTGAATGTTTTGTTTTCTCCCTGTGTTTTTTCCCCCCGGTGAAAGAGTTCTGCTTGGTTCCAGTGCTGGACCACTTGTAAAAGCTGGACCTGACGGTTCGGCAGCTAGGCTACAATGTATCCATTCATATATTTTCTGACAATGTCGCTGTCTTCCTCACGTTATTGTTACGTGTAACACCGTATAAATTCTTAAGTGACGCGAAGAGCAACACGATTTACACCGTGACGCTTATATATTGTTTAGATAGATGCATTGTCTTTTTAGATTATACTATTGAGATTCAATTGTATAATTCATTGTATAATGGTCCTACAATTCGTTATTACCTGCTGCGTGTAAAGGAGTAGCCATGCACCGAGGCGTGGGTGGCTGTGTCGCCGGGGGAGGAGACCAGTCGTTGGGCTACTGATAGCACGCAGGTCCCCTGGATCCAGAAACTCACGGTTCTTAAATATTTGTATCAAAATATAAAAAACTGGGGAAAGAGCACAAGAGGTCCAAACTCTTCGTTATATGTTCTCTATTTTCTTTACTCCTGTCCTATTGTCGTAACGGAAGATTCATGTTCCCCTTCATTCGCTTTGGTGGGGTCATATTCTTTCTCCTTATAATGAATTGTCCTTTCATTGCCAGTGATGAGGTTTTAGCATTGTCTATGCATGGTGATTGTTTAGTGTAACTTGGGGTACAGAGGAGAGGTGAGGAGAGGGGCTGTGGTAGTTTTTTGCCTGATGGCTGGTTTGAGGGAGAGTCTTGGCTGGGATTGGGACACGACAGTGACAGGGACATCGATCGCTTGCATTAAGAGAGCAGAAAAAACACGGCGATACGAGAGGCAGCCTCAAACTCCGGTATGTAACGTTGTGTGTGTGTGTGTTTGCGCTCTCCGCTCGCGCTTTCTAGGGCACATCAGCAGCACTATGATATTTCTACTGGATTTAAACAACGGCTTTCTCTTCTTCGGCATATTAGGACGATTTTTACATTTCTTTGTTTTTGCTTTGATTTAGGGGGAAATCATTTGAGCTATTTTCTTATATTTGTAGTTTTTTAGTTAGATAAATAACTTTGGAAACAAATGCATCCACCTTTTGTATTTTATGGATATACGATATTTTTATGGATTGTTGGACTAAAGAAAAATGAGAACAGCAGAAATTATTTTTACCATTGTAAAATTTTGGATACAAATATTTGGATACATAATATTATGAAAATATTATTATTATTATTATTATTATTATTATTATTATTATTATTATTATTATTATTATTATTATGCTGCAATAGTGGATTGGACCTATGACTTGCATATTTTAGGGATATTTCCAACGAATTACATTTGTAAATTTTTGTGCAACAAAGTGTCTGAGAATTAAACTTGATATAGCCTATTTGATACCTTTAAACATTTATCTGAATACTGGTGATTTGGGAGCAATGGGTTCAATGCTATATAGTAAAATGTACGTTTGCTACTAATGTTTTATTTCTAATAAGCTACGGCAACACTCCATTTAAGGATGTTAAAAACCCATATAGGAAATTATGAGAAAAGATGGAAAAATGTAATTACAGTGAGTTTCGTCAGTATTAGTGATGTAATTGTCTCACAGAACATGGCTACGTCCTTTCTCTCTCTCAGTCCTGTTCTTAAGGCAATGCTAATAGATGTTCAGTTTGTTAGAGGATTCCGCGTTGTTTTTTGTTTTTCTGTGACGATAAAGATTCTTATTATTACATCTTATAACTGTGTGTGCGTGCGCCTGCCATACAAAGCACGTTAGCCTGGGTTTAAAGCAAGCATCGATAGGGGATTGAGGACGTGGTAGAACTATACTGCCAGTCTTAGACGACAATTGAAAATGAAGAGTAAAAAGCTGTAATTCGCTATTATCTAAAACAATGCAATGCGTTTCAGTACAGCAGCCCTCATCAATGTACTTACGGCAGGAGGAGGTAAAGGCAGGAAGATAGTGGAAATAAACATAGTATTAAGGTTAATAATACTGTATAATAACACGTGTATTCGTGTGTAGACAACACAGTGAGTCAATGGCGATAGCAGGCAGGGATAAAACCCCCGAAAACGAGAGACAGCCCCATGGTTGTTCTGTGTATGGTTTACAGTTTCACTGCATTTAAAACTCACAACATAGTGTATTACTGCTTCATATGTGATACAGCATCTTCCTCAGCTAAAAGCACATTTCATCATTACAGCCTTGATCAAGGTGCTGCCAGAGAGATAGGGAATAGATAGAAGAAGAAGGGATAGGAGAAGGGAGGGAGAGGGGCAGGGAGAGGGGCAGGGAGAGGGGCAGGGGCAGGGAGAGGGGCAGGGAGAGGGGCAGGGAGAGGAGCAGGGAGAGGGAGAGAGAGAGAGAGAGGGAGAGAGAGAGAGAGAGAGAGAGAGAGGCGAAACCTCCCTATAACTCTCCACCGGGCAGGCAGACATATCCAGCAGGAAGATTGGCTCCAGCCTCTCTTCGGGTCGACCATGTGTCATTTCCATCCAGCCTCATCGCCCTCTACCTATCTGATATTAATGGGAAAATCAATATTTCAGGGATTACATTTCCCTCCTTCATTTTTTATGGTTTCTACCTCAATAAGTCTCTCTTCTAATAGAGGGAAGTCGGATGACTTAAAATCCTATGCTGCAGAAAGAGAGAGCGGGGGGGGGGGGGAGCTAGAGGGAGCGAGATCGAGAGAGAGAGTGATAGAGGCAGAGAGCCTTGCAACAAGCCTATCTTCCTGCATTTGAATGTTTTCTCCTGTAGATCTCTATAGGCCGTAGTCAGGAGGACAGTCTCACTGCTTTACCAATTAGACTAAATGTAGAAAGGGGGAAGATATGAGTTAGGTTGAATACTTAAGACGGCCTGGCAATCAGAGTAGTAGGTATTACTAAAGAGAAGCTCCCTTACACACACACACACACACACACACACACACACACACGCACACACACACACACACACACACACACACACACACACACACACACACACACACACACACACACACACACACACACACACAAACACACAAACACACACACTTAGGTTATTTCCAAATCCCCATTATTGAATGCCACGGTCGGGTGAACGGAATTACTTTGTACACACCAGACAGCCGAGTAGCATTCTCTTTCATCCATTTATAACGGAAGGAAATGGATGTGTCTTAGAGGGATTGTAAATGTGGTGTTTGATATGTGGTGTGTGATGAATAGAAGTAAATGAAATTGGCTAGCAGCAGTAGCCTGTATGATTATATAGAGATATATTACAATAGTCATACGCATTTCATTTCACATGGAATGGACAGTGATTCCTCTGGCCCAGCAGACCTTCATTAAGATACAGTACACGCTTATTTCATCTTCCTTCTCCTACCATCTGGCGTGTGTCAAACAGCTGTGTGATTTTCATATGTGCTAGGGATAGTGTTCTCAATTTCTCTTCATATTAGACCAACCTAGATCGAGAGAGGGATAGCTATACTGTAGACAGAGGGACAAAGTCTTGTGTGGCTCAGTTGGTCGAGCATAGCTTTTGCAACGCTAGGGTTGTGGGTTCGATTCCCACGGGGGGACCAGTACGGAAAAGTACGAAAATGTATGCACTCACTACTGTAAGTCGCTCTGGATAAGAGCGTCTGCTAAATTACTAAAATGTAAATGTAAAATGTAAAGAGAGAGAGAGACAATAGGTTTGTAATCGTAGCAGCAGGGTCCCTTGGCTTGGATTCACAGCCATTAGGATGTGAAAAGCACAACCTCCCACGTCCTGTTATTAAAACTAAAACATCCTGCTTGTTCTGTTTTCTTCCTTTCCATTTTCCAAGAGTCCTTCATTTCATTTTTCCCTCTTTAATTGAATTTGGGATGAGGTGTAGGCTAGTGTCGGCCAGGGATCTTTTTAATGGTTTTAATGTGAGGTTAGAGATGCACATCGGTGTAATACAGTCCACAGTGATTCTCTCCGCATACAGTCACTCAGTTAAAAGGAAACGACCTGATTCTCTCCCCATACAGTCACTCAGTTAAAAGGAAACGACCTGATTCTCTCCCCATACAGTCACTCAGTTAAAAGGAAACGACCTGATTCTCTCCCCATACAGTCACTCAGTTAAAAAGAATCGACCTGATTCTCTCCCCATACAGTCACTCAGTTAAAAAGAAACAACCTGATTCTCTCCTCATACAGTCACTCAGTTAAAAAGAAACAACCTGATTCTCTCCCCATACAGTCACTCAGTTAAAAAGAAACAACCTGATTCTCTCCCCATACAGTCACCCAGTTAAAAAGAAACAACCTGATTCTCTCCTCATACAGTCACTCAGTTAAAAGGAAACGACCTGATTCTCTCCCCATACAGTCACTCAGTTAAAAGGAAACGACCTGATTCTCTCCCCATACAGTCACTCAGTTAAAAAGAAACGACCTGATTCTCTCCCTATACAGTCACTCAGTTAAAAAGAAACGACCTGATTCTCTCCCCATACAGTCACTCAGTTAAAAGGAAACGACCTGATTCTCTCCCCATACAGTCACTCAGTTAAAAAGAAACGACCTGATTCTCTCCCCATACAGTCACTCAGTTAAAAAGAAACGACCTGATTCTCTCCCCATACAGTCACTCAGTTAAAAAGAATCGACCTGATTCTCTCCCCATACAGTCACTCAGTTAAAAAGAAACAACCTGATTCTCTCCTCATACAGTCACTCAGTTAAAAAGAAACAACCTGATTCTCTCCCCATACAGTCACTCAGTTAAAAAGAAACAACCTGATTCTCTCCCCATACAGTCACTCAGTTAAAAAGAAACAACCTGATTCTCTCCCCATACAGTCACCCAGTTAAAAAGAAACAACCTGATTCTCTACTCATACAGTCACTCAGTTAAAAGGAAACGACCTGATTCTCTCCCCATACAGTCACTCAGTTAAAAGGAAACGACCTGATTCTCTCCCCATACAGTCACTCAGTTAAAAGGAAACAACCTGATTCTCTCCCCATACAGTCACTCAGTTAAAAGGAAACAACCCACACAGCGATTTGTTTAATTTCGATTTCAATTTCCTTTGAAGATCTCTGTTTTTAGAAGGAGTCTGCTTTATGATAAACAAAATAAATGAACATAATATTGTGTCAGAATACTGAGGTGTTTAATGCAGCCAGACATGATGGTGAGAGGAGGAAAAATTAAGAATTTACAATTTCTGTATATACGGTTGTTTGAGAAGCGTGTGTGTGTGTGTGTGTGTGTGTGTGTGTTTCAGAAGCATGAGTGTGTGTGTTTGAGAAGCGTGCGTGTGTGTATTCCTGGTGTGAGAGGCTAGGGTAGCGTCAGTACTGTGGTCCCAGGGCCTAGAGGCCTGTAGAGGGAAAAGCCAAGAACTCAGGAGCAGCCAAGCTTTAATGTCTTAAAGAGGGGGGCTTTCTGTGGCTGTCCTGGGGTAGTACCGCTGAGAGAGAGAGAGAGAGAGAGAGAGAGAGAGAGGTAAAAGACTTGGAACAGGTTCCAGCCTCCTGTAGCTCCCGCGGGCGGCTGCTTGTGAATATGCACAAGGTTAGTGTAATTAGCAGCTAATTATATAAACATATACAAATTATCATATGGAACGGGGCTTGTACCGCCAGAGGGGTGTTTGTGTGAGGGTTTGTGTGTGTGAGAGGGGGGGGATCAGTGGAGATACAAGCAGCTCCATTGTACCGCCGTGGAATGGGCCAGTAATAATGGGTCTGGAGTCAGTCAGTCCACTCTGCCGTGGATACGCATAACAGCCCGTCTGATTTACGCCTGGAAGCGGTGTGGCGGCGTGGCCAAATTTCATTAGTAGCCAGGGAAACCTGGTTAATTGTGCTGACTAATATCTAACGTCCCCTGGTTGGTTGGTCTGTTGGATTAATGACTCATGTTTCGCTTGTGCCGGAATTTACATATGCAAAACGCTCCCTGCCAGCCTCAGTTCCTCATCTGATGTGTATATGTGACAAAAGGGAGTGAGGAGCGAGAGAGACAGCTTGTAGGCTTGCGGGCTTGCGGGCGTGTGGCAGTGATGTGAATGTGTGTGTCGGTATTGTGAGTGTGTGTGACAATGATGTGAGTGTGTGTGTCGGTGATGTAAGTGTGTGTGTCGGTGATGGCATGGTTGTGTCGATGATGGCAGTGTGTCTGTCGGTGATGGCAGTGTGTGTGTCGGTGATGGCAGTGTGTGTGTCGGTGATGGCAGTGTGTGTGTCGGTGATGGCAGTGTGTGTGTCGGTGATGGCAGTGTGTGTGTCGGTGATGGCTGTGTTTGTGTCGGTGATGGCAGTGT
Source organism: Coregonus lavaretus (assembly GCF_964263955.1). Taxonomy (NCBI): domain Eukaryota; kingdom Metazoa; phylum Chordata; class Actinopteri; order Salmoniformes; family Salmonidae; genus Coregonus; species Coregonus lavaretus. Next base: position 221,490 of record NW_028160861.1, read on the forward strand.
TTGTGTCGGTGATGGCAGTGTTTGTGTCGGTGATGGCAGTGTTTGTGTCGGTGATGGCAGTGTGTGTGTCGGTGATGGCAGTGTGTGTGTCGGTGATGGCAGTGTTTGTGTCGGTGATGGCAGTGTGTGTGTCGGTGATGGCAGTGTGTGTGTCGGTGATGGCAGTGTTTGTGTCGGTGATGGCAGTGTGTGTGTCGGTGATGGCAGTGTTTGTGTCGGTGATGGCAGTGTGTGTGTCGGTGATGGCAGTGTTTGTGTCGGTGATGGCAGTGTGTGTGTCCGTGATGGCAGTGTGTGTGTCCGTGATGGCAGTGTGTGTGTCCGTGATGGCCGTGTGTGTGTCGGTGATGGCAGTGTGTGTATGGGAGGGGATGACAAGACAACAATATGTGCATGACAGCTGTGTGTGTGTGTGCATGTGTGTGTGTCATCCATATGTGGGTAACGTTCAGACTCTGGCAAACAGACAGTCAGACAGAGGACTATTGTCTTGCGTCCCCTTTATGCAATAACGCTACATATTTAACAAACAAATAAGTTCTGCAATCATCTGTTAATTCCTATAGCCATAGACTGAGAGAGAGAGAGAGAGAGAGAGAGAGAGAGAGAGAGAGAGAGAGAGAGAGAGAGAGAGAGAGAGAGAGAGAGAGAGAGAGAGAGAGAGAGAGAGAGAGAGAGAGAGAGAGAGAGACAGAGAGACAGAGAGACAGAGAGCGAGACAGAGAGCGAGAGACTCACACTATTTGACACAGAGGTAAAATACCTGCTATATGCTGATGATTTGGTTCTTCTATCACCAACCAAAGAAGGTCTTCAGCAGAACCTTAACATTCTAGAGCAATATTGCCAAAATTGGGCCCTGGCAATAAATAAACCCCCCCGAAAATCATGATTTCAAGATGTCAGAAACACAAATATAAATTCACCTTGAACAACACCATAATTGAACACATTAAACATTACTCATACCTTGGTCTGACCATATCTGCATCTGGAAACTTTACTATGGCAGTGAATGCACTCAAAAAAAAGGCAGCAGAGCATTGTATGCAATAAAAATGAAATTATTCAAAATCAACATCCCAATTAGAATTTGGACCAAAATATTTGACAGCCTAATCCTACCAATAGCTCTGTACGGAAGTGAGGTTTGGGGGCCACTCAATAAACTGGACTTTAAAATGTGGGACAAACAGCCAATGGAAGCCCTACATGCAGAATTCTGTCAGAAAATTCTACAAGTCCAAAGAAATACACCAACTAATGCAAAATTGGGACGCTTTCCAGTGGTAATGAAAGTACAAAAAATATCATTAACATTTTGGCTACACCTATATATATTCAAGTCCAAATTCAAGTCTCCAATTTAAAGCACTTTAAACCCAAGAGCTGAGCCCAGAAACGAGCCCTCTCAGTCAGCTGGTGTTGGACCTAACCAACCAAGCTGACACCAGCACTGCTTCAAATTAAATAATTAAAATAAACAAAATCATGAACTAATCAAAGGACTCATATTTACATCATTGGAAAATCCCAAAGCCAACTAAATTGCTATCTGGCTCTGAACAGAGAATATGAATTGGCTGATTATCTCTACTCTGTCAGAGATACGAAGCAGAGACAGATCCTTACCAAGTACAGGCTGAGTGACCACCAATTGGCAATAGAAACCGGCAGACATTAAAACACATGGCTACCCAAAGACGAGCGTGTATGTGGTCACTGCACGACAGGGGAGGTAGAAACAGAGATGCACATTCTCCTTTACTGTGAGAAATATTCCTTGCCAAGAGATTCATTATTCACAGAAATTACTAAATTTATTCCAAATGTTAACTTATTAAACCCAGAGGAAAAACAAAAATAGTCATGGGCGAAGGAGCAACGGCTCCTCTTGCAGCCAAATATGTATTTGCCTGCCATAGCCTGGGGGACACTGAATAATAACATCTGCATAGTAAGCAGTAACTTACTTATTATTAGTATTATTATTAATGTTGTGATTATTATTCTAAATGGTAGTTGTACGGGTAGTAGGGGTGATGGTAATGATAGCAGTTTAATGATGGTGGTGGTAGTAGTAGTAGTAGTAATGATGATGGTAGTTGTAGTACTGATGTAATGGTGAGGATGACAGTTAGTTAGTTATAAGTTAGTTAAAGTTTCATTTCCCATGTTTAGCCTTTTATATTTATTATATTTCTACTATTGACTGTTACCATTTACATTTTTATTATTATTTACTACCATTTTATACTATTATTTGTTATTATGTATTATTTTATTACAGTGTATATTGTATACATTGTTGCCGCAATGTTTTTAATGCCAATAAAGCAGCTTGAATTTGGATTTGAATTTGAGAGGAGAGAGAGAGAGAGAGAGAGAGAGAGAGAGAGAGAGAGAGAGAGAGAGAGAGAGAGAGAGAGAGAGAGAGAGAGAGAGAGAGAGAGAGAGAGAGAAGAGAGAGAGAGAGAGAGAGAGAGAGAGAGAGAGAGAGAGGAGTTAGGTGCTAGTACTTTGTTTATCTGTTTTTCTACAGAAAGGTAAACTGATATAATTGCCTTTCAGAGGCAGGAATGGAGCTTTATACAAGTGTGAAAGCATGGGAAAAGGTTTTGCATAATGCCTGCCTGGTGGTTGAATGGGTCATTGAATGGTTGACTGAGTGACAGAGATGAAAGAGAGATGAAATTCTCTCTCGTTTCATCTCTCCTTCCTCAGGTTTACTCCCCTCCTCTCCTTCCTCAGTTTACTCCCTCTCTCCTTTCTCAGTTTACTCCATCTCTCCTTCCTCAGTTTACTCCATCTCTCCTTCCTCAGTTTACTCCATCTCTCCTTCCTCAGTTTACTCCATCTCTCCTTCCTCAGTTTACTCCCCTCTCTCCTTTCTCAGTTTACTCCATCTCTCCTTTCTCAGTTTACTCCATCTCTCCTTTCTCAGTTTACTCCATCTCTCCTTCCTCAGTTTACTCCATCTCTCCTTCCTCAGTTTACTCCATCTCTCCTTTTCTCAGTTTACTCCCTCTCTCCAGCCTCCCTTGCCGGGCAGATGATGTCTGTCGATGGGCAGGAGAACAACATGTTCAGGCTTATTTTTCCTGTATGTGTGTGTTTGTGTGTGCATGCGCGTGTGCACATCTCTTTCGTCACGTGAAGTAATATGTATGATAATAGGACTGCCAGTGTAAACTGTGCTTCTGTAAGCCTCTATACAGAACAACCCTAGCAGTGGCTTGATGTGGCTTGATTTTCTGCTAAAGGGAGTGGTGGACTAGTATTACATTTACATTTTAGTCATTTAGCAGACGCTCTTATCCAGAGCGACTTACATGAGCAATTAGGGTTAAGTGCCTTGCTTAAGGGCCACATCGACAGATTTTTCACCTAGTCGGCTCGGGGATTAGAACCAGCGACCTTTCGGTTACTGGCACAACGCTCTTACCCCACTAAGCTACCTGCCCGCCCTAGTATGGCTCAACTTGAAAGCTGTTTACCGTTGAGCTAGTTGTTTAAGATTTTTGAATATTTGTTGTTTTGATGACAGGTGTTCTTGCATGCATATGCTTATGCACGTGTGTGTGAGTGAGAGCGAGAGTGAGAAGAGAAAGAGAGAGAGAGAGAGAAAGAAAGAGGGGTAGCAGGGGGTGTTGTGTGACTTATGAGGGATGCTTTGAGTTCCATACGAACTCGACTTCGACGAGACGCGTCATCGCAATTCCATCTGCCTGTATGGAAATGATCAGTGGGGCGAAACACAGAACGCCACAAAGGGCAGCGTGGCCTGTTTTTGTTTTTCTATCGTCCGGCAGGATCCTCTTTCACTCTTTCTCTGACCTTTTACACGCTGTCCCTTGTTTTTTTCATCTCTCGCTTTTCATATGCCTAATGAGAAACAGAGGAGAGGCTGAGTGGTGAAGGACAAAGAGAGGCCTTTCTCTCTCTCTCACTCCCTCTCTCTCCCTCCCTCTCTCTCTCGCTCTCTCTCTCTAACCCTCCCCCTTCTCTCTCTCTCTCTCTTCTCTCTCTCTCTCATCTCTCTCTCTCTCTCTCTCTCCACTATCACTCTCTCTCTCTCATCTCTCTCACTCTCCTCTCTCTCTCTCTCTCTCTCCTCTCTCTCTCTCTCTCTCTCTCTCTCCTCCTCTCTCTCTCTCTCTCTCTCCCCCTCTCTGTCATCTTACCGGCAATAAAGTCTTGTCTCTGGCGTGGTAAGAGGAGACTAATACATGTATTACAATCCTCTCCTCCTCCACACACACACTCACACACACACACACACACACACACACACACACACACACACACTAACTCACACAGTCCTGTCCCTTATGAGCCTGTCCAACATGACATGGACAGAGTTGTTAAGGAAGAGCCATGTTATCAGGAGGAAATGTAATTTGTGTCCTCATTGAAAACCATTCATTCTTCAACGCTCCTATCTAAATGTTTTGGTTGCTGTTGGTATAGCGCCAGTCGGTCTCTCTCTCTCTCTCTCTCTCTCTCTCTCTCTCTCTCTCTCTCTCTCTCTCTCCTCTCTCTTCTCTCTCTCTCTCTCTCTCTCTCTCTCTCTCTCTCTCTCTCTCTCTCTCTCTCTCTCTCTCTATCTATATATCTATATATATATATATATTATATATTTCTCTCTCTCTCTGTCTCTCTCTCTATTTATATCTCAATTAAATGATATCCACCTCTCTCTCTCACTCCCACTTTCTCTATGTCTCTGATGTAAACTCAGCTGCTTTCTGACATTCTGGTTCTCAGCCATCCTGCTCCCTTAACAGAGATGAGAGGAGAAAATAAGAGAGGAGAAGAGAGGAGAAGAGAGGAAAAGAGAGGAAAAGAGTGGAGAAGAGTGAAGAGTGGAGGGGGGAGGAGAAGAGGGGAGGGGAGAAGGGGGGAGAAGAGAGGAGAAGAGTGGAGAGGGATGATGTTCTTCGGCTTTTAAGCGTCCCCCCTTTTCCTCCAAACATAACGATTGTCATTATGGCCAAACAGTTATATTTTTGTTTCATCAGAACAGAGGACATTTCTCCAAAAAGTACAATATTTGTCCCAATGTGCAGTTGCAAACCGTAGTCTGGCTTTTTATGGCGGTTTTGGAGCAGTGGCTTCTTCCTTGCTGAGCGGCCTTTCAGGTTATGTCGATATAGGACTTGTTTTCTTGTGGATATAGATACTTTTGTACCCGTTTCCTCCAACATCTTCACAAGGTCCTTTGCTGTTGTTGTGGGATTGATTTGCACTTTTCGCACCAAAGTACGTTCATCTCTAGGAGACAGAACGCGTCTCCTTCCTGAGCGGTATGACGGCTGCGTGGTCCAATGGTGTTTATACTTGCATACTATTGTTTGTACAGATGAACGTGGTACCTTCAGGCGTTTGGAAATTGCTCCCAAGGATGAACCAGACTTGTGGAGGTCTACAATGTTTTTCTGAGGTCTTGGCTGATTTCTTTTGATTTTCCCATGATGTCAAGCAAAGAGGCACTGAGTTTGAAGGTAGGCCTTGAAATACATCAACAGGTACACCTCCAATTGACTCAAATGATGTCAATTAGCCTATCAGCACCTTCTAAAGTCGTGACATCATTTTCTGGAATTTTCCAAGCTGTTTAAAGGCACAGTCAACTTAGTGTATGTAAACTTCTGACCCACTGGAATTGTGATACAGTGAATTATAAGTGAAATAATCTGTCTGTAAACAATTGTTGGAAAAATTACTTCTGTCATGCACAAAGTAGATGTCGTAACCGACTTGCCAAAACTATAGTTTGTTAACAAGAAATGTGTGGAGTGGTTGAAAAAACAAGTTTTAATGACTCCAACCTAAGTGTATGTAAACTTCCCATTTCAACTGGACGTTTGGCTGTGCTGTTTAGACATTCTTGTCACCTTACACATGGGATAGCTGTCAAGACGCGACTTAAGACTAATAAGATGTATTGTGTGAGAGGCAGGAGCGATAGAAGAATAGAGGTGTGGTTATAAGGAGGGCAGACACATGGTTTACCTGAGGGGTGCTGCTGGTCAGAGGAGCTCTGTGTGTCTGAGTGACCCATTACTACCCATTACTGCCCACCAGTAAATAAGGCAAGCGACAAGCGTCTCCATGGCTCCTCCTCTCTCTTGATCCTCTAAACATATCTGATGGTAAATGTGTGTTTGTATTCCAGATGTATTGTGTTTATACAGTATTTTACAAGTATTGTGTTTATACAGTATTCTAGATTAATTGTGTTTGTACAATATTCTAGATGTATTGTGTTTATATAGTATTCTAGATGTGTTGTGTTTATACAGTATTTTTGAAGTATTGTGTTTATACTGTATTCTAGATGAATTGTGTTTGTACAATATTCTAGATGTATTGTGTTTATACAATATTCTAGAAGTATTCTGTTTATACAGTATTCTAGATGTGTAGTGTTTATACAATATTCTAGATGTATTGTGTTTATACAGTATTCTAGATTAGATGTATTGTGTTTGTACGGTATTCTAGATGTATTGTATTTGTACAGTATTCTATAGGTATTGTGTTTATACAATATTCTAGATGTATTGTGTTTATACAGTATTCCTGGTGGTGATATAGTGTTTTGGGGAACAAGGCCCTTGCCAAGCCTCGTTAGGGGATAAGAGGCTAATTAAATATGGATTAGCTGTGACTAAACAAACACATTAATGAGATATTCCCTTATGAATATGCGGGGAAGTAATTATTTATCCCCTTGGAGAGGGAGATGGAGAGAGGGGGAGAGAAGTTAGTATCAACAGGGTGTAAGGGGTATTGTAGGCTACTAGGATAAGAGGGTTGCCTTCAAAAGTATTGGCTAAAGGGTTACTACTGGGTTACTACTGGGTTACTACTGGGTTACTACTGGGTTACTACTAGGTTACTACTAGGTTACTATTAGGTTACTACTGGGTTACTACTGGGTTACTACTAGGTTACTACTGGGTTACTACTGGGTTACTACTGGGTTACTACTGGGTTACTACTAGGTTACTATTAGGTTACTACTGGGTTACTACTGGGTTACTACTGGGTTACTACTGGGTTACTACAAGGTTACTACTAGGTTACTACTAGGTTACTACTGGGTTACTACTAGGTTACTACTGGGTTACTACTGGGTTACTACTGGGTTACTACTGGGTTACTACAAGGTTACTACTGGGTTACTACTGGGTTACTATTAGGTTACTATTAGGTTACTACTGGGTTACTACTGGGTTACTACTAGGTTACTACTGGGTTACTACTGGGTTACTACTGGGTTACTACTGGGTTACTACAAGGTTACTACTAGGTTACTACTAGGTTACTACTGGGTTACTACTGGGTTACTGATAATGTGTAATATTGTACCTATGTACCAGGCTCACTACTAGACTTTAGTTTGTCCTGAAGAGAGGAAGCTACAGTATAAGAGAATTTCCAGATCTCCCCAGAGAAGTGGTCCTCTGTAGCTCAGCTGGTAGAGCACGGCGCTTGTAACGCCAAGGTAGTGGGTTCGATCCCCGGGACCACCCATACACAAAAAAAAAAAATGTATGCACGCATGACTGTAAGTCGCTTTGGATAAAAGCGTCTGCTAAATGGCATATTATTATTATATATTATTAAGTGCTTAATTAATACTAGCCCTCTCATATCCGGCCACCGCCGCCAAATCATCTTTCATTATTTTAAAAAGAAAGACAGAAAAAAAGTATGACTGTTTTCCTGGGAGTGAAGAAGAAGAAGAGCAGAGCGCAGGAGGGAAGAATTTGTGTGTATGTGTGTGTGTGTGTGTGTGTGTGTGTGTGTGTGTGTGTGTGTGTGTGTGTGTGTGTGTGTGTGTCTGCATGAATTATACACGTTGCTGGTGTCAGCAGTCCTAATACCGATGTATTAGTAGTGAGGAGGTAAACTACAGAGACTACACACACGCACGCACGCACACACATACACACTACACACACACACATACACACACACACACACACACACATACAGACACATACACTTACACACACACATACACACGCACATGCACGACACGTGCACGCACATGCACACACACACACAGACAGACAATATTTGGTGGAATTTGCCCAATGTCAGGAGGCCTGAGCAGGGTAGAGCATGGTTGTGAAAGTACAGTGTTATAATGATAGAGGGCCTTTTAAACAAGGCCAAAGCAAAGTGCCCTTTCAAATAGACCAAGTGGACTGTATTCTTCATGTAAGGGTCTTCCTCCAATCTTTTTTCTCCATTTCTCTGTGGAGTGGTCATTGTGTGTCGCTGGCCACTCATAATGTGTGTGTGTGTTTGTTTTCTGTAAGGATTAGCAGTTAGTGTGTGTGTGTGTGTCTTTGTTTTCAGTAAGGTTTAACAGTTAGTTTGTGTATGTGTGTGTATGTGTGTGTGTGTGTGTGTGTGTGTGTGTGTGTATGTGTTTAGTGTGTGTGACTGCTGACTCTGGTCTTGTTGTTGCTCCACTGAGTTGTCATTGACCTCTCAGTCCCCTTGGTGTCACTTTGAGGGCTTGGCGAGCACGCACACACACACACACACACACACACACACACACACACACACACACACACACACACACACACACACACACACACACACACACACACACACACACACATACACACACAGTGACCGTCTTCTCTTGCTCAGTAATGATAATACACCAGTCAGACAGAAAATAACTTGGACTTTAAAATGGTGTCTGGGGAAATGACCAGTGATTGTCTCAATGAATCTGTTCATTATTGGTAGTTTAAATAAAACACATGCTCTTGGCTTTTTGGCTCTTTGGTTCTTTGGTCTGGTGCAATTAGTTTGGGATGAAGTATTGTTTGAATTTTAATGATTCATATACCTAGTAAGCTGTTTTGGGGGTAAATTAGCCCTGGTTGTAATGATGTACAGTATCTGTTTCCAGACTTGGTTAAAACAAATCTGTTTCAATAATTATTTTGGACAATTTTTATACAATGAGTCACTATTTGTAAATGTTAAAATTTTCTCCCACAAAGTTACTGACTTGGCGTGACCACTGCGTTTAGGTTTCCTAGCGTCTTGGTTTGCGTGACAACATGTTTATTTGATAAAGGAATATTGCAACCTTAATCTACAACCATGTTAATTAGGTCTGACAGTTGTTTGTAGTGAAATCCAATTAATATGTACACTTTTCAGCTCTGCACACTTGTTTCCCCTCTTTTTCTCCCCTCCCTCTCTCCCTCTCTTTCTTACTCTACCTTTCTTTCTCCTTCCCCCTCTCTCCCCCTCTCTCCCCCTCTCTCCCCCTCTATCTCTCTCAATGGCAGAATGAATAACAGTCTGTTTTCCTTGTGGTTTTGTAAGAGAGAGAGAGGGTAAACTCTAAACAGCTGTCTGTCAGTTTGTTTAAAAAGCACAAAGACTCTGGTCTAAAGTTCATTTGGAGAGCCCCTCTAATTAGATAAGAGGTCCAAACCTTCAGTTAATTAGTAATTATCCCGGCCTAGAAATTAGGACTGTCATGAGTAGAACATCTTACAGTGTGTGTGCGTGTGTGTGTACGTGTGTTTGTCTGCATCAATGTGTCTTTGAGAGCGTAGTTAGTTAAAATACCTCATACATTAATCCTTTCTGCTTCTTGGCAAATCTATCAGTTCTGCTGAGTGAAACCTTTCTGCTTCTTGGCAAATCTATCAGTTCTGCTGCGTGAAACCTTAAAGCGAGGGACGCCATGCGATTAGCTCATGGCAAGCAGTGGTGGAATGCCTGATGGGATACCTGCTCTGTGATTAAGTTGAAGACAATAATTACAAGGTAACACATTCTCTCCCTGGACAGTCTCCTTATAACACAGGGGTTTGAACTTCAAACTTTATTGTCACCCTGTGAAAATGACAGCGCTGAATGTTCAGTTGCCGTGTTCAGAAGATGGCTCCACAATTAGCAAGCTGTCTCTGTGTTTCTGTGTCTTAATGATAGATGTCTCTTGAGACAGGAGAGGAGAGGATAGGGTTTGGAAAGATTAGAGGGAGTGTAGGGGTGAAATTAATGCTGCTACCTCAGTGTCTCACAGAATTAGAGGCTAACTAGTCATTTCTAGATACCTGGTCATGGGAGCTATGTGCGTCACAGACCGTGGTTTTGCAGACTGTAGATTACAGTGTGTGTTTGTTGATCTAAGCATGGCCAGTATTTGCTCAACCCCTACTCTGTATTTTTAGCAAGGGCTCCCTCTGTCACCACAGTTATGTTGTTGATTGCAGATATCCAACCCTGAGTTGTCTTATTAGTTTTTCTATAGCAGCGTTCACTTTTACACTATCACAATAATCCTTATCGGACGGGGGTCAGTCAGTATAATACCACCGGGGTTAGGGAGTAACGGATTACCAAAAAAACGGTCATTGTAATCCGTTACGCTACCAGCAAAAATATAGTAATCAGATTACAGATACTTTTGAAAAACTAGATGATTACTTCTAGGATTACTTTAAAATTCAGAAACGATGTTTGCGCAAAAGTAGTTTGACCCCTTTCTGTTTTCTCAATGACATTCAAATCAGCATTGAAAAAAGGCGCAAGTTTAAGCTTGTTCCGCCTGAGCGAGTCTGACCAGAAGTCAGAGACCACTATGATGACACACCAATGTGTTTGATGGATTGTGGAAAAAGCAGGAATAGGTTTTTGTAGGCTACAGTCCAAGCTATGTCTTCCAACGGTGCGACTGCTGTCGGCATTCAAATATTATCTATCCAACTTGAATAAACACTTGGAGGCAAAGACGACAGAAGTGGTGTAGCCTACGGCGATACGGATATCACTTATTATTGATATCTACGTAGCGCATTGAATCTCTCATTTAGCTATGTGCGTCTTGTGTTCACCAATGTATTTGTGTATTTTAACCCAATAATGGTTGAATTGAAAAAGATTAAGCTGTCTATCAATCATTGTTTTTGCGACCAGGGGTGTATTCATATGGAAACCGTTTACTGTTTCAGAACCAAACGGAAGCAAGTAGAGCAAAACGAGAGTTTCTATTAGACAAATTCAGGTAGGTCCCTCCCTGTTTTGTTTGCTTCCGTTTAAGAAATGTTTTGCAACAGAGTCAGAGTAATGAATACACCCAAGTGGACAGCCAGTGAAAAATGCGCTCTTGCAACAGCTGCATAGTGCAGATCCCTGCCTATGGAATAAAAGTTTGAATTCCTCCCTTGTAAACTCCCCCGTGGTATTGTGCTCCATACTGTCCAAAAACAAGTTCAATTGAAGAAGACCACGAGTGGGGCTTTTATTTTCTTTATGGAAAATGACCATCAAGTCTTCACACGCAAATAGCACTTTTCGGTAGTGCTCAAAGCATGCCATTCCGAGAGCACTGTTTATTTTTAAAATCGAAGCAATAAGCCCAATCGACAAAATCATAAACAACAGATTAGGCTAATTAGTCCTTAGTTTCTGGGTTATGCTCAGGTAAAAAAATGTTTGGTGTTTGTTTTGTTTTGTCATTTAGCAGACGCTCTTATCCAGAGCGACTTACAGTTAGTGAGTGCATACATTATTTTTTTTATACCCCCTGTGGGAAACGAACCCACAATCGTGCACCGCCCCATGGGTCTCCCGGTCGCGGCCAGCTACGACAGAGCCTGGATTCGAACCAGGATCTCTAGTGGCACAGCTAGCATTGCGATGCAGTGCCTTAGACCACTGCGCCACTCGGGAGGTAAAACAAGTTGCGTTACTGATAAACATGTTGGACAGGTAACTATTAACTGTAACAGATTGCATTTAGAAAGTAACCATTCCAACCCTGAATACCACGTTGACACACACACAGACGTGGGAGATTTGTTCATTTCTTTCAGCTGCTTTAATTGAGTGTATCCCTTATTCCCAAACAACAACATCCTGGATGTTTGTGTCAAACTGGATTATTCATTTTACTTTTAATCTCATCCCTCTCTCTCTCCCTCTCCCTCTCTCTCCCACCTCGCCCCTCTATCTCCCTCCTTCCCTCCCCCTCTATCTCCCTCCTTCCCTCCCCCTCTCTCTCCCACCTCGCCCCTCTATCTCCCTCCTTCCTTCCTTCCCTCCCCCTCTATCTCCCTCCTTCCCTCCCCCTCTCTCTCCCACCTCGCCCCTCTATCTCCCTCCTTCCCTCCCCTCTATCTCCCTCCTTCCCTCCCCCTCTCTCTCCCACCTCGCCCATCTATCTCCCTCCTTCCCTCCCCTCTATCTCCCTCCTTCCCTCCCCCTCTATCTCCCTCCTTCCCTCCCCTCTATCTCCCTCCTTCCCTCCCCCTCTCTCTCCCACCTCGCCCCTCTATCTCCATCCTTCCCTCCACCTCTATCTCCCTCCTTCCCTCCCCCTCTATCTCCCTCCTTTCCTTCCCCCTCTATCTCCCTCCTTCCCTCCCCCTCTATCTCCCTCCTTCCCTCCCCCTCTCTTCCTCCTTCTCTCCCCCTCTATCTCCCTCCTTCCCTCCCCCCCTATGTCCCTCCTTCCCTCCCCCTCTCTCTCCCACCTCGCCCCTCTATCTCCATCCTTCCCTCCACCTCTATCTCCCTCCTTCCCTCCCCCTCTATCTCCCTCCTTTCCTTCCCCCTCTATCTCCCTCCTTCCCTCCCCCTCTATCTCCCTCCTTCCCTCCCCCTCTCTTCCTCCTTCTCTCCCCCTCTATCTCCCTCCTTCCCTCCCCCTCTCTTCCTCCCTATTCATTTGGGAGGGGCCGGGCCCCACAGGGAGGGGCCGGGCCCCTCAGGATCTTTAGCTTGCAATCAGCTGCAGAGTAAAAGCAGCGATTTATGTAACAGCTAAGCTCTTTCATATTGTATGTAATGTCATTACGAAAGTTCAATCAGTAAGGCTGTTCTGAATGGATCGTCAATTGTCATTGATCTAGTAAACTCATATAATTCACATCACTTCCTATGTCACTCATCAGTATAGCAAGTATGCACACTACCGGTCAAAAGTTTTAGAACACCTACTCATTCAAGGGTTTTTCTTAATTTTTTCTATTTTCTACATTGTACAATAATAGTAAAGACATCAAAACTATGAAATAACCCATATGGAATCATGTAGTAAGTAACCAAAAAAAGTGATAAACAAATCAAAATATATTTTATATTAAAGATTCTTCAAATTGCCACCCTTTGCCTTGATGACAGCTTTGCACACTCTTGGCATTCTCTCAACCAGCTTCACCTGGAATGCCTTTCCAACTGTCTTGAAGGAGTTCCCACATATGCTGAGCACTTGTTGGCTGCTTTTCCTTCACTCTGCGGTCCGACTCATCTCAAACCATCTCGATTTGGTTGAGGTCGGGGGATTGTGGAGGCCATGTCATCTGATGCAGCACTCCATCACTCTCCTTCTTGGTAAAATAGCCCTTACACAGCCTGGAGGTCATTGTCCTGTTGAAAAATAAATGATAGTCCCACTAAGCCCAACCAGATGGGATGGTGTATCGCTGCATAATGCTGTTGTAGCCATGCTGGTTAAGTGTGCCTTGAATTCTAAATAAATCACTGACAGTGTCACCAGCAAAGCACCCACACACCATAACACCTCCTCCTCCATACTTTACGGTGGGAACTACACATGCAGAGATCATCCGTTCACCCACACCGCGTCTCACAAAGACATGGCGGTTGGAACCAAAAATCTCAAATTTGGACTCCAGACCAAAGGACACATTTCCACCGGTCTAATGTCCATTGCTCTTGTTTCTAGGCCCAAGCAAGTCTCTTCTTATTAATGGTGTCCTTTAGTAGTGGTTTCTTTGCAGCAATTCGACCATGAAGGCCTGATTCACACAGTCTCCTCTGAACAGCTGATGTTGAGATGTGTCTGTTACCTGAACTCTGTGAAGCATTTACAGTGGGGAAAAAAAGTATTTAGTCAGCCACCAATTGTGCAAGTTCTCCCACTTAAAAAGATGAGAGAGGCCTGTAATTTTCATCATAGGTACACGTCAACTATGACAGACAAAATGAGAAAAAAAAATCCAGAAAATCACATTGTAGGATTTTTAATGAATTTATTTGCAAATTATGGTGGAAAATAAGTATTTGGTCACCTACAAACAAGCAAGATTTCTGGCTCTCACAGACCTGTAACTTCTTCTTTAAGAGGCTCCTCTGTCCTCCACTCGTTACCTGTATTAATGGCACCTGTTTGAACTTGTTATCAGTATAAACGACACCTGTCCACAACCTCAAACAGTCACACTCCAAACTCCACTATGGCCAAGACCAAATAGCTGTCAAAGGACACCAGAAACAAAATTGTAGACCTGCACCAGGCTGGGAAGACTGAATCTGCAATAGGTAAGCAGCTTGGTTTGAAGAAATCAACTGTGCAATTATTAGGAAATGGAACACATACAAGACCACTGATAATCTCCCTCGATCTGGGGCTCCACGCAAGATCTCACCCCGTGGGGTCAAAATGATCACAAGAACGGTGAGCAAAAATCCCAGAACCACACGGGGGGACCTAGTGAATGACCTGCAGAGAGCTGGGACCAAAGTAACAAAGCCTACCATTAGTAACACACTACGCCGCCAGGGACTCAAATCTTGCAGTGCGAGATGTGTCCCCCTGCTTAAGCCAGTACATGTCCAGGCCCGTCTGAAGTTTGCTAGAGTGCATTTGGATGATCCAGAAGAGGATTGGGAGAATGTCATATCGTCAGATGAAACCAAAATAGAACTTTTTGGTAAAAACTCAACTCGTCGTGTTTGGAGGACAAAGAATGCTGAGTTGCATCCAAAGAACACCATACCTACTGTGAAGCATGGGGGTGGAAACATCATGCTTTGGGGCTGTTTTTCTGCAAAGGGACCAGGACGACTGATCCGTGTAAAGGAAAGAATGAATGGGGCCATGTGAGATTTTGAGTGAAAACCTCCTTCCATCAGCAAGGGCATTGAAGATTAAACGTGGCTGGGTCTTTCAGCATGACAGTGATCCCAAACACACCGCCCGGGCAACGAAGGAGTGGCTTCGTAAGAAGCATTTCAAGGTCCTGGAGTGGCCTAGCCAGTCTCCAGATCTCAACCCCATAGAAAATCTTTGGAGGGAGTTGAAAGTCCGTGTTGCCCAGCGACAGCCCCAAAACATCACTGCTCTAGAGGAGATCTGCATGGAGGAATGGGCCAAAATACCAGCAACAGTGTGTGAAAACCTTGTGAAGACTTACAGAAAATGTTTGACCTGTGTCATTGCCAACAAAGGGTATATAACAAAGTATTGAGAAACTTTTGTTATTGACCAAATACTTATTTTCCACCATAATTTGCAAATAAATTCATTAAAAATCCTACAATGTGATTTTCTGGATTTTTTTTTCTCATTTTGTCTGTCATAGTTGACGTGTACCTATGATGAAGATTACAGGCCTCTCTCATCTTTTTAAGTGGGAGAACTTGCACAATTGGTGGCTGACTAAATACTTTTTTTCCCCACTGTATTTTGCTTCACTGAGTCTGGTATCTCTAATGAACTTATCCTCTGCAGCAGAGGTAACTCTGGGTCTTCAATTCCTGTGGCGGTCCTCATGAGAGCCAGTTTCGTCATAGCACTTGATGGTTTTTGCAACTGCACTTGAAGAAACGTTAAAAGTTATTGAAATGTTCAGCTTTGACTGACCTTAATGTCTTAAAGTAATGATGGACTGTCGTTTCTCTTTGCTTATTTGAGCTGTTCTTGCCATAATATGGACTTGTTTTTTGATCTTCTGTATATCCCCCCCCCCCCCCCCCCCCTCACACACACACACACACCTTGTCACAACTCAACTGATTGGCTCAAACACATTAAGAAGGAAAGAAATTCAACAAATTAACTTTTAAGAAGGCACACCTGTTCATTGAAATGCATTCCACCTCATGAAGCTGGTTGAGAGAATTATCAAGAGTGTGCAAAGCTGTCATCAAGGCAAAGGGTTGCTATTTGAATCTCAAATATAAAATATATTTTGATTTGTTAAACACTTGTTTGGTTACTACATGATTCCATATGTGCTATTTCATAGTTTTGATGTCTTCACTATTATTCTACAATGTAGAAAATAGTAAAAATAAAGAAAAACCCTGGAATGAATAAAACATTTGACCGGTAGTGTATATGGTAGTGTCACCTGTTAATATCAGCCTGTGGGCAGGGGACATGAAGGCAATTCCACCACACTAGCTGATTAAGCTATGGGCTCACTCGTGCAATAATCACTTTTCCTTCAACCGATGGGCACAAATCTAGGGGTGGGGGGGGGGGGGGGGGGTTTGATGCCAGCTGCCCAGGATAGGACAACTTGTCATCAGCATCTGGCTCTGAGGAGCATTCCTCTGAGACAAGCCCTACCTCAAACTATTGTATTCTGTCTCTGTTGTCATTCAGTTAAGCCTGCACTCGATTGAGTTGGACCTCAGCAGGACAGAGTATAATGATCAAGCTAGATTAACATTTATTTAGCGCAGGGAAAATCAAGGCTTAGTCAGTCATCATTTAAATCACTAATCCTTCATTCTGTGATCGCAGAGACAAAGGGAAAGCAGATTACAGAACATGAAGTCAGCAAAGCCACAATTAGACTCTCTGATTACAATACACAGCACAACACACATACAACTCGCACGCACATGCACAGACATTCATGGACATTCAGAGAGAGAGAGAGAGACCTGGGCCCTGACAGTAAATCTCAGTAAGACAAAAATAATGGTGTTCCAAAAAAGGTCCAGCTGCCAGGACCACAAATACAAATTCCATCTAGACCCCGTTGCCCTAGAGCACACAAAAAACTATACATACCTCGGCCTAAACATCAGCGACACAGGTAACTTCCACAAAGCTGTGAACGATCTGAGAGACAAGGCAAGAAGGGCCTTCTATGCCATCAAAAGGAACATAAAATTTGACATACCAATTAGGATCTGGCTAAAAATACTTGAATCAGTTATAGAATCCATTGCACTTTATGGTTGTGAGGTCTGGGGTCCGCTCACCAACCAAGAATTCACAAAATGTGACCAACACCAAATTGAGACTCTGCATGCAGAATTCAGCAAAAATATCCTCTGTGTACAACGTAAAACACCAAATAATGTATGCAGAGCAGAATTAGGCCGATACCGCTAATTATAAAAATCCAGAAAAGAGCAGTTGAATTCTACAACCACCTAAAAGGAAGTGATTCCCAAACATTCCATAACAAAGCCGTCACCTACAGAGAGATGAACCTGGAGAAGAGTCCCCTAAGCAAGCTGGTCCTGGGACTCTGTTCACAAACACAAACAGACCCCACAGAGCCCTAGGACAGCAACACAATTAGACCCAACCAAATCATGAGAAAACAAAAAGATAATTACTTGACACATTGGAAAGAATTTACAAAAAAACTGAGCAAACTAGAATGCTATTTGGCCCTAAACAGAGAGTACACAGTGGCAGAATACCTGACCACTGTGACTAACAAAAAATTAAGGAAATCGTTGACTATGTACAGACTCAGTGAGCATAGCCTTGCTATTGAGAAAGGCCGCCGTGGCTCTCAAGAGAAGACAGGCTATGTGCACACTGCCCACACAATGAGTTGGAAACTGAGCTGCACTTCCTACCTTCCTGCCAAATGTATGACCATATTAGAGACGCATACTGCCCTCAGATTACACAGACCCACAAAGAATTAGAAAACAAGTTCAATTTGGATAAACTCCCATATCTATTTGGTGAAATACCAGTGTGCCATCACAGCAGCAAGATTTGTGACCTGTTGCCGCAAGAAAAGGGCAACCAGTGAAGAACAAACACCATTGGAAATACAACCTATATTTATGTTTATTTATTTTCCTTTTTGTACTTTAACTATTTGCACATCATTATAACACTGTATATAGACATAATATGACATTTGAAATGTCTTTATTCTTTTGAAACTTTTGTGAGTGTAATGTTCACTTTTAATATTTATTGTTTATTTCACTTTTGTTTATCATCTATTTCACTTGCTTTGGCAATGTAAACAAATGTTTCCCATGCCAATAAAGCTCTTTGAATTAAATTGAATTGAGAGCGAGGTAGTTCATGTCAGAGAGGGAGAGAGAGAGGGGGGAGGGGTCAGTAGTTCATCTTATAGAGGTTGTGTGTGTGTGTGTGTGAGAGAGAGAGGTAGTTAATGAGAGAGAGCGAGAGAGAGGGGTAGTTCATGTTAGAGAGAGAGATGTAGTTTGAGAGAGAGCGAGAGAGATAGAGAGAGAGAGAGAGAGAGAGAGGCAGTTTGAGCAAGAGAGAGATGTAGTTTGAGAGAGAGGTAGTTCGTGAGAGAGAGAGGTAGTTCGAGAGAGAGAGAAAGAGAGAAGTAGTTTGAGAGAGAGAGAGAGAGTGTGAGAGAGACACAGAGAGAGAGGTAGTTCAAGAGAGAGAGCGGTAGTTAGAGAGAGAGGTAGTTTGAGAGAGAGAGAGGTAGTTTGAGAGAGAGAGAGGTAGTTCAAGAGAGAGAGGTAGAGAGAGCGGTAGTTAGAGTGAGAGAGGTAGTTAGAGAGAGAGGTAGTTCAAGAGAGAGAGAGAGAGTGGTAGTTCAAGAGAGAGAGGTAGAGAGAGCGGTAGTTAGAGTGAGAGAGGTAGTTAGAGAGCGAGGTAGTTCAAGAGAGAGAGAGAGAGAGGTAGTTCAAGAGAGAGAGAGAGGTAGGTTGAGAGAGAGCGAGAGAGAGAGAGAGAGAGAGAGAGAGAGAGAGAGAGAGAGAGAGAGAGAGAGAGAGAGATTTAGTTCGATAGAAAAAGAAAATACAAAAAATATCATAACACCTAAATTCAAGTCCAAATTCAAGTCTCCAATTTAAAGCATTTCAAACCCAAGAGCTTAGCCCAGAAATGAGCCCTCTCAGTCAGCTGGTGTTGGACCTAACCAACCAAGCTGACACCAGCAGTGCTTCAAAATAAATAATCCAAATAAACAAAATCATGAATCAAAGGACTCATATTTACAACATTGGAAAAATTTAACAAAATCTCATATAGCCAACTAAATTGCTCTAACCTTTTCACGCTTGAGTTCTAAATATCTCTAACGGCCATGTTTGTTGAAATCATACAATGCATTCTGGTTGTCGAGTAAGCGTCTGTCAGACCAAAGATGTTATAACAAAAACGATTTGAAGAGATAGTTCACTCGACTGACTTATGGTGCTTTCAAGACAACTGGGAACTATGAAAAATACGAGGTCAAATCATGATGTCAGTGATCTTTAGGTCAGCAAGTCTGAGCTCTAGAGAGAGGCCGAGTTCCCGAGTTCGAATTTCGAGTTGGATGACCATTCAAAAATTGTTTTTCCCCAGTCGGAGCTCGTTTTTTTTGGAGTTCCCAGTTTTCTTTTTTGACCCCCCTTTTTCTCCCCAATTTCGTTATATCCAATTGCGATCCAATTACGATCTTGTCTCATCACTGCAAATCCCCAACGGGAGAGGCGAAGGTCGAGTCACGCGTCCTCCAAAACATGACCCGCCAAACCACGCTTCTTAACACCCGCCTGCTTAACTCGGAAGCCAGCCGCACCAATGTGTCAGAGGAAACACCGTTCAACTGAGGACTGAAGTCAGCCTGCAGGCACCCGGCCCGCCACCAGGAGGTGCTAGAGCACGATGAGCCAAGTAAAGCCCCCCCGGCCAAACCCTCCCTTAACCCGGACAACGCTTTGCCAATTGTGCAGCGCCCTATGGGACTCCCGGTCCGGTTATGACACAGCCTGGGATCAAACCCGGGTCTGTAGTGACACCTCAAGCACTGCAATGCAGTGTCTTAGACCGCTGTGCCACTCGGGAGGCCCTTGTTCCCAGTTGTCTTGATCACACTGAAGTCTGATATTTCTGAGTTCCCAGTTCCCAGTTGTTTTGAACGCGGCATCAGATTGTAACTATGGTACCTCAGGGTTGCCAGCTCAGACCCCCCCTTTTCAGGCATTTTATTTTTACAAAGCTTATACACTTCTCCTGTGTTACCCCCCATTTATTGATAAATCCCCCATCATAGTAATATTTCCTGCATCATATCCCCCCACGATACATTCCCCCATTTCTACCCCCATCGACTTAAAAAAAAAACACAAATGAAATGAACTACGGTCAGGCTAGGCAGTAGGCTTGTATTTGGGTTGATGATCTGTGAGGTGATAATATTGTATTTTATTTGTGATTTGTCAAAACCTGTAAACAACTTGTCAAATCATGTGCTTCGGTTATTGTATACACTGTAACAAGTACATAGAAGATTTGTAATATGCTGAAAAGTGGCCAAACTAAGTTAATATTTTTCAGGCAATGGGCGCAGCCATCTTTGACTTTGACTTTGTTTATTTGCGTCTTATAGTGAATGGCATTCTGGGATTAGGGAGTTTTCACTTGTCAAACATAAACAAACATGGCTGCCATCATAACAAATGTAGCTGCTGTTAGCTTAGCTGACACACATCTCTTTTTTAAACAATATTACATTTCTCCCTTGTGCTCACCAGAGATGTGGTACATTGTAAACAAATCTAGCTGTTAGGTCGCTAATTTATGGTTTTTCTTTTGTCAGCGCAACCTGTTATTTAGACTGGTTTATGGAATGAGTTTGGCTGTGGATGTGCTCTGTGTGATGCTTGGATAATGAAGTTTGCATTTATCTTTTACAATTAAAGTTGACATTGAGGAATAAAGACCTTTATTTTCCCATCAGTGCAAAACATTGTTTAGATGCTTTTCAGACAACAATGCTGTTTAGACATGTTTGTTGCATCATACGTTCTGTTGCTACTTTTCCAATCACATATGTGCAATGGTACACTGCAGGGACCACTATGATCACAAAGCAGAGACAGATCACCAATTAGCAATAGAATCCAGCAGACATAAAAAGACACGGCTACCCAAAGGGGAGCGTCTATGTGGTCACTGCACGACAGGGGAGGTAGAGACAGAGATGCACTCTTAATTACTACATTTATTCAAAATGTTATCTTATTAAACCCAGAGGAAAAACAGAAAATACTCATGGGTGAAGGAGCATTTGCCTGCCATAGCCTGAGGGACACTGAATAATAACATCTGCATAGTAAGCAGTAACTTACTTATTATTATTATTATTATTATTATTATTATTATTATTATTATTATTATTATTATTATTATTATTATAATTTCCAAATAGTAGTGGGTAGTAGGGGTAATGATAACGGTTGTAGTTTAATGATGTCAGTTCAATCATGGTGGTAGTAGTAGTAGTAATGATGATGGTAGTTGTAGTACTGATGTAATGGTGAGGATGACAGTTAGTTATAAGTTAGTTATAGTTTTAGTAGGTAGAGATATTAGAACTGCTACTAGTGGTAATTGTAGTAGTAAGGATAGTTGTAGTATTGGTGTATTGGTGTTAATAGTGGTTATAGCATTCATTTTAGGAGTAATTTTAGTAGAATATTCATTGTTTAGCCTTTTATTGTCTGTCACGATCGTTTACGGACGAGACGGACCAAGGCGCAGCGTGATAAGCATACATGTTTATTTAACGAATAAACACCACGACAAAACAACAAACGAAACGTGAAGTCCAAGGTAGCATACACACAACATACCTTACACGGAACAAGATCCCACAACTAACAGGTGCCAAAAGGCTGCCTAGGTATGGTCCCCAATCAGAGACAACGAGCAACAGCTGCCTCTGATTGGGAACCACACAGGCCAACATAGATCTACACATTCTAGATCTTAAACATAGAACATCGACATAGCAAACACAACACAGAAAAAAAAAAACACGTGACATTGTCCCTATTATTTATTCAATGTTTCTATTTCTACTATTGACTGTTGAAAGAAGAGGAGGTGGTGGCCTGTATTTTGCAATAAACTTTAATGAACTATTAGCAAAATACAATGCATTCGGAAAGTATTCAGACCCTTTGACTTAGTCCACATTTTGTTACGTTACAGTCTTATTCTAAAATGGACTACATTATTTATTTTTCCCATCAATCTACACACAATACCCAAAAATGACAAAGCAAAGCGAAAACAGGTTTATAGAATTTTCTGCAAATGTATTACAAATAAAAAACAGAAATACCTTATTTACATAACATGAGACTCGAAATTGAGCTCAGGTGCATCCTGTTTCCATTGATCATCCTTGAATTGTTTCTAAAACTTGATTGGAGTGCACCTGTGGTAAATTCAATTGATTGGACATGATTTGGAAAGGCACACACCTGTCTATATAAGGTTCCACAGCTGACAGAACATGTCAGAGCAACAACGAAGCCATGAGGTCGAAGTAATTGTCCGTAGAGCTCCGAGATAGGATTGTGTCGAGGTACAGATCTGGGGAAGTGTACCAAACAAATTCTGCAGCATTGAAGGTCCCCAAGGACACAGTGGCCTCCATCATTCTTTAATGGAAGAAGTTTGGAACCACCAAGACTCTTCCTAGAGCTGGCCACCCAGCCACACTTAGCAATCGGGGGAGAAGGACCTTGGTCAGGGAGGTGACCAAGAACCTGATGGTCACTCTGACAGAGCGCCAGAATTCTTCTGTGGAGATGGGAGAACCTTCCAGAAGGACAACCATCTCTGCAGCACTCTACCAATCAGGCCTTTATGGTAGAGTGGCCAGACGGAAGCCACTCCTCAGTAAAAGCCACATGAAAGCCCGCTTGGAGTTTGCCAAAAGGCACCTAAAGACTCTCAGACGATGAGAAACAAGATCCTCTGGACTGATTAAACCAATATTGAATTCTTTGGCCTGAATGCTAATTGCCACGTCTGGAGGAAACCTGGCACCATCCCTACGGTGAAGCATAGTGGTGGCGGTATCATGCTGTGGGGATGTTTTTCAGCGGCAGGGACTGGGAGACTAGTCAGGATCGAGGAAAAGATGAACGGAGCAAAGTACAGAGAGGTCCTTGATGGAAACCTGCTCCAGAGCGCTCAGGACCTCAGACTGGGGCGAAGGTTCACCTTCCAACAGAACAACAACCCTAAGCACACAGCGAAGACAACACAGAAGTGGCTTCGGGACAAGTCTCTGAATTTCCTTGAGTGGCCCAGCCAGAGCCCGGACTTGAACCCAATCGAATATCTCTGGAGCGATCCGAAAATAGCTGTGCTGCGACGCTCCCCATCCAACCTGACAGAGCTTGAGAGGATCTACAGAGAAGAATGGGAGAAACTCCCCAAATACAGGTGTGACAAGCTTGTAGGATCATACCAAAGAAGACTCGAGGCTGTAATCGCTGCCAAAAGAGCTTCAACAAAGTACTGAGTAAAGGGTCTGAATACTCATGTAAATGTTATATTTCAGTTTCTTATGTTTAAAACATATACACAAATGTTTTGAAACCTGTTTTTGCCTTGTTATTATTATGGTATTGTGTGTAGATTGATGATGGAGAAAAAACAGTTTAATCCATTTTAGAATAAGTATGTCATGTAAAGTCAAGGGCCTAAAGACAGTCGTGAGGAGGGCACAAGAACACCTTTTTCCCCTTAGAAGACTGAAAATATTTGGCATGGGTCCCCAGATCCCTCAAAAGGTTCTACAGTTGCACCATCGAGAGCATCCTGACCGGTTGCATCACCGCCTGGTAAGGAAACTTCTCGGCATCTGACCGTAAGGCGCTGCAGAGGGTTAGTGCGTATGGCACCAGTACATCACTGGCGCCAAGCTTCCTGCCATCCAGGACCTACAGTACCAGTCAAAGGTTTGGACACAATTACTCATTCCAGGGGTTTTTTCTTTATCTTTACTATTTTTTACATTGTAGAATAATAGTGAAGACATCAAAACTATGAAATAACACATATGGAATCATGTAGTAACCAAAAATTGTTAAACAAATCAAAATATATTTTATATTTGAGATTCTTCCAAATAGCCACCATTTGCCTTGATGACAGCTTTGCACACTCTTGGCATTCTCTCAACCAGCTTCACCTGGAATGCTTTTCCAACAGTCTTAAAGGAGTTCCCACATATGCTGAGCACTTCTTGGCTGCTTTTCCTTCACTCATCCCAAACCATCTCAATTGGGTTGAGGTTGGTGGATTGTGGAGGCCAGGTCATCTGATGCAGCACTCCATCACTCTCCTTCTTGGTAAAATAGCCCTTACACAGCCTGGAGGTGTGTTGGGTCATTGTCCTGTTGAAAAACAAATGATAGTCCCGCTAAGCCCAATCCAGATGGGATGGCGTATCGTTGCAGAATGCTGTGGTAGCCATAGCGGGGTTAAGTGTGCCTTGAATTCTAAATAAATCACAGACAGTGTCACCAGCAATGCACCCCACACCACAACACCATCTCCTCCATGCTTTACGGTGGGAAATACACATGCGAGATCATCCGTTCACCCACACCGCGTCTCACAAAGACACAGCGGTTGGAACCCAAAATCTCCAATTTGGACTCCAGACCAAAGGACAAATTTCACCGGTCTAATGTCCATTGCTTGTGTTTCTTGGCCCAAGCAAGTCTCTTCTTATTATTGGTGTCCTTTAGTAGTGGTTTCTTTGCAACAATTCGACCATGAAGGCCTGATTCACATAGTCTCCTCTGAACAGTTGATGTTGAGATGTGTCTGTTACTTGAACTCTGTGAAGCATTTATTTGCCTGCAATTTCTGAAGCTGGTAACTTGAATGAACTTATTCTCTGCAGTAGAGGTAACTCTGGGTCTTCCATTCCTGTGGTGGTCCTCATGAGAGCCAGTTTCATCATAGCACTTCATGGTTTTTGCGACTGCACTTGAGGAAAGTTTTTGCGACTGCACTTTCAAAGTTCTTTCAATTTTCCGCATTGACTGACCTTCATGTCTTAAGTAATGATGGACTGTCGTTTCTCTTTGCTTATTTGAGCTGTTCTTGCCATAATATGGACTTGGTATTTTACCAAATAGGGCTATCTTCTGTATACCCCCCCCCCCCCCTTTAAGAAGGCACACCTGTTAATTGAAATGCATTCCAGGTGACTACCTCATGAAGCTGGTTGAGAGAATGCCAAGAGTGTGCAAAGCTGTCATTAAGGCAGAGGGTTGCTATTTGAAGAATCTGAAATCTCAAATATATTTTGATTTGTTCAACAATGTTTTGGTTACTACATGATTCCATATGGTGTTATTTCATAGTTTTAATGTCTTCACTATCATTCGTACAATGTAGAAAATAGAAAAAATAAAGAAAAACCCTAGAATGAGCAGGTGTGTACAAACTTTTGACTGGTAGTATATATTCTAGGCGGTGTGTCAGAGGAAAGCCCAGAAAATTGTCAAAGACTCCAGTCACCCAAGTCATAGACTGTTCTCTCTGCTACCGCACGGCTTAGTGTTACCGGAGCGCGAAGTCTAGGACCAAAAGGCACCCCCCACCACCTCCATTTGTTTTTACCCACTGTTTATTATCTATGCATAGTCACTTTACCCCTACCTACATGTACAAATTACCTCGACTAACCTGTACCCCCGCACATTGACTCGGGTACCGGTACCGGTACCCCTGTATATAGCCTCGTTATTGTTATTTTATTGTGTTACTTTTATTGTTGTGTTACTTTAGTTTATTTGGTAAATATTTCCTCAACTCTTTCTTGAACTGCATTGTTGGTTAAGGGCCTTGTAAGTAAGCATTTCACGGTAAGGTCTACACCTGTTGTATTTGGCATATGTGAAAATAAAGTTTGATTTGATGTTAGAGAGAGATGTAGTTCATGTTAGAGAGAGAGAGAGAGAGAGAGAGAGAGAGAGAGAGAGCGAGAGAGAGAGAGAGAGAGCGAGAGAGAGAGCGAGAGAGAGAGAGAGAGCGAGAGAGAGAGAGAGAGAGAGAGAGAAAGAGAGAGAGAGAGAGAGAGATAGAGAGAGAGAGAGAGAGAGAGAGAGAGAGAGAGTGTAGTTCATGTTAGAGAGAGAGTGAGAGAGAGATGTAGTTCATGTTAGCGAGAGAGAGAGAGAGAGATGTAGTTCATGATGGAGAGAGAGCGAGAGAGAGATGTAGTTCATGTTAGAGAGAGAGTGAGAGAGAGATGTAGTTCATGTTAGAGAGAGAGAGAGAGAGAGATGTAGTTCATGGTGGAGAGAGAGCGAGAGAGAGATGTAGTTCATGTTAGAGAGAGAGAGATGTAGTTCATGTTAGAGAGAGAGAGAGATGTAGTTCATGTTAGAGAGAGAGTGAGAGAGAGATGTAGTTCATGTTAGAGAGAGAGAGAGAGAGAGATATGTAGTTCATGATGGAGAGAGAGAGAGAGAGAAAGAGAGAGAGAGGTAGTTCATGTTAGAGAGAGAGAAAGAGATGTAGTTCATGTTAGAGAGAGAGAGAGATGTAGTTCATGTTAGAGAGAGAGAGATGTAGTTCATGTTAGAGAGAGAGAGAGAGATGTAGTTCATGTTAGAGAGAGAGTGAGAGAGAGATGTAGTTCATGTTAGAGAGAGAGAGAGAGAGATATGTAGTTCATGTTAGAGAGAGAGAGAGAGAGAGAGAGAGAGAGAGAGAGAGAGAGAGAGAGAGAGAGAGAGAGATGTAGTTCATGTTAGAGAGAGATATATATAGAGAGAGATAGAGAGAGAGAGAGAGAGAGAGAGAGAGAGAGAGAGAGAGAGAGAGAGAGAGAGAGAGAGAGAGAGAGAGAGATGTAGTTCATGTTAGAGAGAGAGAGACATAGAGAGAGGTAGTTCATGTTAGAGCGATAAAGAGAGCTAGTTCATGTTAGAGAGAGAGTGAGAGATAGAGAGAGGTAGTTCATGTTAGAGAGATAAAGAGAGGTAGTTCATGTTAGAGAGAGAGTGAGAGATAGAGAGAGATAGTTCATGTTAGAGAGATAAAGAGAGGTAGTTCATGTTAGAGAGAGAGTGAGAGATAGAGAGAGGTAGTTCATGTTAGAGAGATAAAGAGAGGTATATCATGTTAGAGAGAGAGTGAGAGATAAAGAGAGGTAGTTCATGTTAGAGAGAGAGTGAGAGATAAAGAGAGGTAGTTCATGTTAGAAAGAGAGTGAGAGATAGAGAGAGGTAGTTCATGTTAGAGAGATAAAGAGAGGTAGTTCATGTTAGAGAGAGAGTGAGAGATAGAGAGAGATAGTTCATGTTAGAGAGATAAAGAGAGGTAGTTCATGTTAGAGAGAGAGTGAGAGATAGAGAGAGGTAGTTCATGTTAGAGAGATAAAGAGAGATAGATAGATGCAGTTCATGTTAGAGAGAGAGTGAGAGATAGAGAGAGGTAGTTCATGTTAGAGAGAGAGTGAGAGATAGAGAGAGGTAGTTCATGTTAGAGAGATAAAGAGAGGTAGTTCATGTTAGAGAGAGTGAGAGATAGAGAGAGGTAGTTCATGTTAGAGAGATAAAGAGAGGTAGTTCATGTTAGAGAGAGAGTGAGAGATAAAGAGATGTAGTTCATGTTAGAGAGATAAAGAGAGGTAGTTCATGTTAGAGAGAGAGTGAGAGATAGAGAGAGGTAGTTCATGTTAGAGAGATAAAGAGAGGTAGTTCATGTTAGAGAGAGAGTGAGAGATAGAGAGAGGTAGTTCATTTTAGAGAGATAAAGAGAGGTAGTTCATGTTAGAGAGAGAGTGAGAGATAGAGAGAGGTAGTTCATGTTAGAGAGATAAAGAGAGGTAGATCATGTTAGAGAGAGAGTGAGAGATAAAGAGAGGTAGTTCATGTTAGAGAGAGAGTGAGAGATAAAGAGAGGTAGTTCATGTTAGAAAGAGAGTGAGAGATAGAGAGAGGTAGTTCATGTTAGAGAGATAGAGAGAGGTAGTTCATGTTAGAGAGAGAGTGAGAGATAGAGAGAGGTAGTTCATGTTAGAGAGATAAAGAGAGGTAGTTCATGTTAGAGAGAGAGAGAGTGAGCGATAGAGAGGTAGTTCATGTTAGAGAGATAAAGAGAGGTAGATCATGTTAGAGAGTGAGTGAGAGATAGTGAGAGGTAGTTCATGTTAGAGAGATAAAGAGAGGTAGTTCATGTTAGAGAGAGAGTGAGAGATAAAGAGAGGTAGTTCATGTTAGAGAGATAAAGAGAGGTAGTTCATGTTAGAGAGAGAGTGAGAGATAAAGAGAGGTAGTTCATGTTAGAGAGATAAAGAGAGGTAGTTCATGTTAGAGTGAGAGTGAGAGATAAAGAGAGGTAGTTCATGTTAGAGAGATAAAGAGAGGTAGTTCAATTTAGAGAGAGAGTGAGAGATAGAGGTAGTTCATGTTAGAGAGATAAAGAGATGTAGTTCATGTTAGAGAGAGAGAGAGAGAGTGAGTGAGTAGTGGGACAGACTGAATCACATGGGAACCCAAACCCACAGAAGTAGCAGAAGAGAGGAGAAGAAGGAAAGATATGAAACCAGATGTGAGGAGGTGGAGAAAACAGATAGAACGGTAGGATAGTCCTCCTGCTTTCAGAGAGAAAAAGAGAGCCAGGCACATTTGCCCTTTGCACTCTTCCCTCTCTTCTTTTCTCTTTCACCAGGCCAGTGAATAATAATGGTTTATCTCCTCCTCCCTCTCCTCCCCCCTCTCGTCCTCCCCCATCCTCCCCCCTCTTGTCCTCCCTCTCCTCCCCCCTCTTGTCCTCCCCCCTCTCGGCCTCCCCCATCCTCCCCCCTCTCGTCCTCCCTCATCCTCCCCCCTCTCGTCCTCCCCCATCCTCCCCCCTCTCGTCCTCCCCCATCCTCCCCCCTCTTGTTCTCCCTCTCCTCCCCCCTCTTGTCCTCCCCCCTCTCGTCCTCCCCCATCCTCCCCCCTCTCGTCCTCCCCCATCCTCCCCCCTCTCGGCCTCCCCCATCCTCCCCCCTCTCGTCTTCCCCCATCCTCCCCCCTCTCGTCCTCCCCCAGCCTGCTCCCTCTCGTCCTCCCTCTCCTCCCCCCTCTTGTCCTCCCCCCTCTTGTCCTCCCCCATCCTCCCCCCTCTCGGCCTCCCCCATCCTGCTCCCTCTCGGCCTCCCCCATCCTCCCCCCTCTTGTCCTCCCCCATCCTCCCCCCTCTCGTCCTCCCCCATCCTCCCCCCTCTTTTCCTCCCCCATCCTCCCCCCTCTCGGCCTCCCCCATCCTCCCCCCTCTCGTCCACCCTCTCCTCCCCCCTCCCCTAGGACAGTGCAGCATTGTTTGTTGCGGGACTCTTTTCTTTCAAACTTAATTACCTTCTCCCCTTCTGTGGCGCGGAGGGCTGAAGTTACTCTGTGTGTGTGTTTGTGTGTGCATGTTTGTGTGCATGTGTGTGTGTGTGCGTGTGTGTGTGTGCGCGTGTGTGTGGGTGGGTGGGGGTGGAAGTTGGCTCTGTGGCAGCGAAGGTCCTTTTTTGAGAGAGAGAGAGAGAGAGACCAGCTAGAGCCTCTAAGCTGGTTAATGTATAGTTATATTGTGTCAGAAAAAGTGTGAGTGTGTGGTATAATTGTCAGGACATAGGGTGCCCTTTGTTTGCGCGGTTCATTTCCATTCAAACCTAATTAACAGGAGAGTGTTTCCAGATTCCCTGCTAAAGAAAATTCCTGCTTTTCTCTCTCTCTCTCTCTCTCTCTCTCTCTCTCTCTCTCTCTCTCTCTCTCTCTCTCTCTAGCTCTCAATTCAATGTAAGGGGCTTTATTAGCATGGGAAACATATGTTTACATTGCCAAAGCAAGTTAAATAGATGATAAACAAAAGTGAATTAAACAATACAAAAATTAACAGTAAACATTACACTCACAAAAGTTCAAAAATAATAGACATTTCAGTGTTGTAATGATGTGCAAATAGTTAAAGTACAAAAAGGTATATAAATAAACATAAATATAGGTTGTATTTCCAATGGTGCTTGTTCTTCACTGGTTGCCCTTTTCTTGTGGCAACAGGTCACACATCTTGCTGCTGTGATGGCACTCTATGGTATTTCATCCAACAGAAATGGGAGTTTATCCAAATTGGATTTGATTTCAAATTCTTTGTGGATCTGTGTAATCTGAGGGAAATATGTGTCTCTAATATGGTCATACATTTGGCAGGAGGTTAGGAAGTGCAGCTCAATTTCCACCTCATTTTGTGGGCAGTGTGCACATATCCTGTCTTCTCTTGAGATCCAGGTCTGCCTACGGCAGCCTTTCTCAATAGCAAGGCTATGCTCACTGAGTCTGTGCATAGTGAAAGATTTCCTTAATTTTGGGTCAGTCACAGTGGTCAGGTATTCTACCACTGTGTACTCTCTGTTTAGGGGGTCTGTGGGTGTTAACTGCCTTGCTCAAGAACAAAATGGCAGATTATTCCACCTTGCCAGCTCAGGGATTCAAACCAGCAACCTTTCCGTTACGCTCTTAACCGCTAGGCTACCTGCCGCTCCCTGAACAAGGTCAAATATATTCCACCTAATGGATTGAGGGTTAATCTGTGGTTAAGGAGTGTATACTACCTAGAGTTGTGTGTCTCTCTCTTCCTAACCTGGTATTCAGGTATTTTCTCCAACAAAAAAAAACCCATGTCGATCGCTGCAGGTATTCAGGTATACTGTTACACCTGGAACTATAGAGGCCAATTTACCTTTCATCATGCAGATGAGGAGAACCTCACACACACACACACACACACACACACACACACACACACACACACACACACACACACACACACACACACACACACACACACACACACACACAAACACACACCTGGCACACATACAAACTCCATTTCCCTTCTCTGCTCACTTTAATGTCTCCTTGATCACATGCCGCTCTAATGTTGTTGTCATTTGATTTGATTCGCTAAAAGGCATTTTGTGGAGAAGGTAATTTGTTAGACGAGATTCCTGTGTTAAAGAGAACCCATTTTGTTGAGGTGCCTCTTAACGTTACACTCCAGGAAACCAACAGGCTGGCAAGAAAACCTGGAGTCTGACTGTTGGAGTCAAAATGACGAGAAAAAAAAAGCGGTCAAAACCTTTTTTCTCTATATCCCCTCCCTCCCTCCCTCCCTCCCTCCCTCCCTCCTCCTCCCTCCCTCCCTCCCTCCCTCCCTCCCTCCCTCCTTCCTTGCTCCTGAGTGTGTGTGTGTGTGTGTGTGTGTCTCTGTATCCTTTGATGCAGCCAGTGCACCCCTTCACCAGGAGAAGATCATTCTCTCTTGATGGATTTTTCACCATTTTGTTTCTGCATGGCAACAAATAAACAGTTAGAATTAGCCGTGGAGCTCTATTCAGAGCTTTGTCACCGGGAGATAGATGCTTTGGTCTCACTCTGGAACTCTCCTTTGTCTTTCACTAACACTCTATGACATCTTGATGGAGGATTTGGTGTTGGGGAGAGGCCTCTTGCTTAGACCGGGGTGACCTTAGCTAACGCCGAGGAAAAACACACACACACACACACACACACACACACACACACATGGATGTGCTGTTTATTTTGACATTACGTTTTGACTTTTAATCTTTTCTTCTCTGCGAATTGCAAACTGTTACTCTGCATGCTAACGTTTAACTTGTAACGCTGTACATTCTGGTTTGTTTTGGAACAACTAAAAGCAGAGGGTTAGAGAGCGAGTTAGTGTTGGAAAAAGTAAACAATTGTAATACTTGAGTAAAAGTAAAGATACCTTAACAGAAAATGACTCAAGTAAAATTGAAAGTCACCTAGCAAAATACTATTTGAGTAAAAGTCTAAAAGTATTTGGTTTTAAATATACTTAAATATCAAAATTAAATGGAATTGCTAAAATATACTTAAGTATCAAAAGTAAAAGTATAAATCATTTCAAATTTCTTCTATTAAGTAAATCAGATGGCACCATTTTCTAGTTTTTCTTTGTTTTTATTGACAGATAGCCAGGGACACACTCCAACACAAACGAAGCATTTGTGTTTAGTGTGTCTGCCAGATCAGAGGCAGTAGGGATGACCAGGGATGTTCTCTTGATAAGTGTGTAAATTGGACCATTGTCCTGTCAAAATGTAACAAGTACTTTCGGGTGTCAGGGAAAATGTATGGAGTAAATAGTACATTATTTTCATTAG
Organism: Coregonus lavaretus; assembly: GCF_964263955.1. Taxonomy (NCBI): domain Eukaryota; kingdom Metazoa; phylum Chordata; class Actinopteri; order Salmoniformes; family Salmonidae; genus Coregonus; species Coregonus lavaretus. The sequence continues at coordinate 253,490 of NW_028160861.1, forward strand.
GAATGTAGTAAAGTAAAAATCAAAGTTGTAACAAATATAAATACTAAAGTAAAGTACAGATACCCAAAAAATTACTTAAGTACTTTAACTCTTCCGAGTCGGCGAACGCTTCGGCGCGTTCAAATCGCGGGCCGGCTTTAGGACCGCGCAGCATCCAAACCAAGTGACGCAGAGGGCTGCCGTCGATTTCATGCAGAAATGGAGACCCGAAGCTACGTTTTGAGTGTTTGTTTCATGTAAATACACCAACTAAAACCAAAGTTATGATAATTTCAATTCCATGAAAAAAGTGCGTCAAAATATGCGCTCTTTTATGAGCGCTTTGCATTTATTATAATAACTTTGTCGTCTTTTGTGATAAAAAGGAACGGAAAAAAAACGTGTGCTTGTGCTAACCCGGTTCTTCAGGATGCACACGAGTATATAAACATTCATTCCCATGACAACTAGCCATTGCGAAAGAACGAACGAGAGGAATTAGTTCAGTTCATGAGTAGTTTTGGAGAGTTTTTCACGAGTTAGTATTTCAATTGTTAGTATTTCAAGAGTTTTATTGTCAGCAGTATCGTTTTTGTGAAGCAATATGAGGCGCACACTTCACGTTGAACAAGCCGTCGACTTGTTATTCCAAATGAGCGATGAAGAAACTTTGGAAAGTTCGTCGTCAGACAATGAGAGTGGCCAGGATGACTTCGAGGACCCTGATTTTGTTGCTGAAAACGTGAGGTAAGAAGACAAACATTTTTCTAAAATGAATTTGTTTTATTGCTTTCGTTTATCTTACTATAGTATTCTATTCTACTTCACTGTAGTGCAAATGCAATGAACATCTTGAACTTTGAATAATCTTGAATCCGTTTACCTGTTTTGTATAGTGACGACGACGACGACGAGCAGCCTGGGCCATCAACAGCCCCCACCCCCACAACAAGCCGACGGAGGCCATCACAGAGGGGGCGTGGAAGGAAGGATCAGGCCAAGACCAGGTCAAGATCTCCAGCCCAGTCAGCAGCACAGCCAGAACAGAGCTCTGAGCCATGGAAAACAGAGACTGATCCTGACACTGCCCCACAAGCCAGTAGGTTCATGCCCCGCAGACCACCAGGAGCCCAGGTGGATTTGCATTCAGGGCACACACCAAAGGACCTCTTCCTGCTCTACTTCGCCGCAGATACAATGAGGACAATCTGCAGAAACACCAACAAACAGGCAGCAAGAAATCAGCAGAAGGGGAGCAAATATCAGTGGACTGACGTTGATGTGGAGGAACTGCACAGATTTCTGGGTCTCCTCATCTACACCTCATTGGTGACTCTGCCTAGTATCCAGGACTACTGGAAACAAAGCCACATATTGTCTGTTTCATTGCCAGCGAAGGTCATGCCAAGAGACATATTCCGGTCCATCTCATGGAACATCCACCTAAGTGATCCAGAGGAGGATGTCATAAATGACCAGCGCAAAGGTACACCCCAGCATGACAAACTGTTCAGGTCAAACCTCTGATGGACGACATTCGCACTGCCTGCCAGGCTCATTACCATCCTAAGAAGGAACTGTCAGTCGACGAGAGGATGGTGGCTACAAAAGCCAAAACTGGCATGACCCAGTACATGAAGGACAAGCCTAACAAATGGGGGATCAAGCTCTTTGTGTTGGCAGAGTCTAACAATGGCTACACTCTAAACTTCAACGTGTATGTTGGGAAAGCACACACACCCAGCGTGCATGGACTTTCATATGATGCTGTTATGGACCTCATTCAGCCATCACATCTTGGTACAGGATACCATATTTATATGGACAATTTCTACACCAGCCCAAAACTGTTCCTGAGTTTGGGAAGTATGAAGTTTGGAGCCTGTGGGACCTACAGAAGCAACAGAAAAGGTTGTCCTAGTGGCAGAGAAAATGCCCTCACCAGCAAATCGAAGAGGGGGTCTGTGAGATGGATCAGAGAGGATCGCCTGGTCTTTGTGAAGTGGATGGATACGCGGGAGGTGTCGGTGTGCTCCACAATCCACCCAGCGTTTTCGGGCGAGACAATCAAGAGGAAGGTGAAGGAAGACCTGGACGCTGGGTAGCAAAAGACATTCCCTGCCCTACCCCCATCATGGCCTACAATAAGTACATGGGAGGGGTTGACCTGTCAGACCAGCTTCTCCAGTATTACTCAACCCATCGCAGAACTGCTCGCTGGTACCGTACCCTCTTCCTGCATTTTTTGGACATGGGAACAACAAATGCATACATCCTGCACTGTGACATCAGTGCGACCCAACAGGTCACACCCATGACGCACAAGAACTTAGTGGCAGAACTTGTGGCCCAGCTGTGCGGAGTGACCCAGACAGGGGTTCCACTTCAAAAAAGCACCAGCCATGTTCCTGTGGCCATTGCCAATGTTGCAGAGGCCAAAGACAAAGCCACAGCAGGCCGCAGGGTTTGTCACGCTGTAAACAAGTTGACAAGAAGAGGTTTGTCACACCATGGAAGTGCAAGGCCTGTGATGTGGCTCTCTGTGTCATTGTGGACAGGAACTGTTTTGAAGAGTGGCACAAATAGGGTAAAGGCCAGTGGCTATACCTACTTTTTTTGTAAATAGTTGTGTATTGCTTGTATATATCTCAAGAAATACTTTATATGTTCATATTTGCACTTTGTGGTTCAATTTGAAGCTTTTTTTTTTCATTTGGACAGAAACTGTTTTGAGGAGTGGCACAAAAAGGTTTAGGGTTAGAATAGAAGAAAAACGCCAGTGGTTATACCTACTTTTTATTGTAAATAGTTATTTATTGCTTGTATATATCACCAAAATACTTTTATATGTTCGTTCATATTTGCACCTTGTGGTTCAATTTGAAGCTTTTTTAAATGCTTGGTTCACCATGTTTGAGGGTTTTTACAATAAAAAAACCATCTTTTTTCTAAACGGACTTTGTGTTTTCTGTGTGTGTTTGGGTCCAGTGTGTTGAAATAGTATGTCAAAGTGAAAAACTTACTAACAGATCATATAGGTGAGGTTGTGCTGAAAAAAAGATACCCAACATTGGTCTGGTAAACATTTCTTTATGTAGTATATCAGGGCAAAATTGAAGGTACCCAAAAACGGCCAAAAAAGCTCCAGACTCCGAAGAGTTAAAGTATTTTTACTTAAGTATTTTACACCACTGGTAACTCGTTAGTAGAGAGCGAGGGTGTGAAAAGAAAGGAGAAGAGAATTCCCTGCTTTAGAATGTCTGCTGTCCTTCTCTTTGAGTGAGAGAAAAGCAGATGGAGGGAGTGAGGGAAAGAGAGAGAGAGAGAAGAGAGAGAGAGAGAGAGAGAGAGAGAGAGAGAGAGAGAGAGAGAGAGAGGAGAGAGAGAGAGAGAGAGAGAGAGAGAGAGAGAGAGAGATGGTGGAAAGGGAGGGGGTGGGAGGAACAACAATAGGCCTAGGATTATTTTAGCCCTCTTTACTCTGGGGTCTGGTTAGCATTCCACTGCTATTATTTCTCTCTCAGCATCAGAGCAGACAGTTCTTTAATCACTTCACAGTGTGTGTGTGTGTGTGTTCACGGGAGTCCAGGGACAGGCAGGCTTAATTAAAAACTAGAGGTAGGACTGGTCCCAGCCATCTCTTTTGTTCTAGTAGGAAAAAGGAACTGTTTCAAACCAGGGGAAAATTGACCTCATTGTCTCTCTCTCTCTCTCTCTCTCTCTCTCTCTCTCTCTCTCTCTCTCTCTCTCTCTCTCTCTCTCTCTCTCTCTCTCTCTCTCTCTCTCTCTCTCTCTCTCTCTCTCTCTCTAATAACAGGGGGAGGGAGTTGGAGGAGAGGAGAGGAGAACACTGAGGTTACTAACACTGCAGTAACCTGATCTGGGTTTTAAAAGCTGCTGGGCTCACTTTAAAAGGTGTAAAATAGAGAAAGAAATGTGGAAACCTTTTAGAGGAGGTGTTCTGTCCCTACCAGTTTCAGATTTTATCAAACAAAAATAAAACCTTGGTGGACTGATATTCATAAGTGGCCAATCCTGGGAACTACTACAACAACTTTATTTGTAAAGCACTTCTCAAATATTGAGCACTGAGCACTAACTGAAGTTTTACATGTGATCCTACTTTACTAGTTCCTGTGTTGTGAAACAGTGATTGTTGTTGTGACAGAAGCCAGACATTTAATGTAGAGATATAACACTGATTACCTGCGTTAGCCTCAATGCTACATTAGCTTAGCCCTGGGTTGAATGGATTAACACACTTTACCTGCTAATACTAATGCTAACGTTGGGCCTTCTTGCAAAAGTGCACTGGCAGTAGGTATACTAGAGCTAGCATTAACTAGTTGTTAGTGCTACGTGTAGAACTTGACTGTGAGCACAGATCTCAGCTCAACTTACCCTCCCCAAATTATAACCTTAACCATAGTAGGAAAAACACAAAACTGACCTTAGATCATTGTCGAGGGACAACTATTCCATTGTCTACAGTTGAGCTCTGTGAACCATTGTAATTCATCCGTGTCTGTGCGTGTGTGGTGAGTCTTATGCAGTGTAGAGAAAGGTAAATGTCCAAGACATGTCTCAACACTAAGTCTTCAGAGAATATACATAATTCCTGTTAAACCGACTGTTTTATGTCCAACACACACATCAAGGGCTGAGGAAGTATGAAACAAAAGTCCTCTAGTCTCTTTCTTATTAGCACTCAAAACCCCTCGCTACTAAACAGCTTTAGACTCAATCATATTTCCCCTGCAAGCCTCTTAAAACAGGTTGGTACAGAAGCCGGAATGAAAAATTAATGAAGTTTACCCCTTGACTGACTGGTCAGATTGGTGATTTTAGGTTTGGAGAATGTAATGGGTAAATTGTGTCTTAGTAAAAACGACAGAGATACTCTTAGTGCTTCTAGACTAGAGGGGAAATAACAGCGTTTACATTTTTGTATAGCCTACCTGTGTGTAAGAAAGAGAGACGTTTTTAACATTGTAGGCTTATATCTGATTCTCATAATTAGGACCCCTTGTTTCCACGTTAATCACAGCATTACATTTTCTCAGATTTGTCATCTATTTATTTAGTTATTTTCTATTCGGCTTATTCTGATGAGTTAGTCACGTAGGAAGAACACATCATTTCATATTTTTAATCTGTACTGTTCTTCATCTCTCTGCCTTCTCAGGTTAGATTTGATTACGGTACAGAACACACACACACACACACACACACACACACGCACACACACACACACGCACACACACACACACACACACACACACACGCACTTGATTTAAATCCTCACGCTCTACTATCTGTATAGCTCCCTCCCACCGGCTGTGGATTGTTTCAGTTTAATCCTCTAATTGCTTTGTTCTGTGTCACAGAAAGAGAGAGATAGATAGATCGGCATGGAGAGATAGACTGGCAGTAGCAGGTGGGTGGGGTTGAAGGTTGCAGTTGCATTTTAAACCCTCATTCTAATGTTGGCTCATTCACAGCTTGTCTTACAAAAGCAATGGTTTATAGGGACAGGTCTCCATTATAAACTATTCTTATAGCACCAGGCATCTGTTTAGTGTACTGTTGGTGGCTGGCCAGTGTGGACAGGACTTAGAGAGGGCTTGGGGATGAGGTTTAATGAATGACGCTGGTGTGTTAATCAGGAAGTGTTAGCTACCTGCTGAGGGATCTTTACCATGCCCAGATTTAGGCTAAGCTGATTTTCTTACCGACACAGGAGCCAGATAGACTTTTCTCTCCTTCGCTCCTTTACTCCTCTCCTTCTCTCACGGCCATAGCGAGGGATCAGTCACATTCATTCACTCCTCCCTCTGTTTCCAGGGCATTAATCAGTGAGGGGTCAGAGAGAGAGGGACGCAGTGAAACTTTTGTGTGGAGGTGTTCAATTGTTTTCAGGGGCAGGCGATGGGCTCTGGCTGTCAGCTCTAAGACAAAGCCACTCAGATCTATAGTTTATATTGGATTTTCGCTTTTCACAAGTTGTCAGGCAGCTCCTTTAACTAATGCCTCTGTGGTAGGCATTCTCTGGCAGTCAGCATTCAATTGTCACATTAATTATGGAATTATGGGTGCAGGATCTTAACATTCTGTTTGTTCTAATATTGACCCTTAATGACAAACAGTGTGATTGCTATTGTTGTTGTAATACTTTTCTAATGACACTCTTTTTCTCTTTCTTTTTCTTGTTCTCCTTCATTCTTCTCTTCAGGTCCCTGTCTGGCTAGATGAGATGAGAGCCCCATGTAGAGGTCGCCATGGCAACCTGTGACTCCCCTTCTATGGTCTTGCGGCAGGAAAATGGTCAGAAGCTGTTGTTGCTGCCAACAAGGCCGTGTGACACAGAGAAGACCGAGAGAGACCGAACTGCTGTTGCCGCTGGGATGGATCCCACCGCTGATACCAATCACACCGCCGCTGCACCGGAGAACGGCCCGGCTACCTTCAATAATACCACAGACACCGGCAGCCCGCTGAAGACCGAGCAGCACAACCGGATAGAAAGCTTTACCGGAAACGGGACTGTTACCGGAAACGGGACTGTTGTATCGGGTTCGGACCATGCCCACACTACTGCTTCGCTGGTGGCCCCAGCGAAGGAGATCCCCTGTAACGAATGTTCCACCTCCTTCTCCAGTTTACAGCAGTACATGGAGCACCACTGCCCCAACACTCGCCTGCCTAATGCAGCAGGGCGGGATGAGGAGGAGGAGGGCGAGAGTGAGGGAGAGGGGAAGCCTGATGGAGTGGCGGAGATATGTGAAAGAGACAGCGAGATGGAGGATGAGTTAGAAGATAGTGACGTGGAGAACCTGTGTGGCGAGATCGTCTACCAGCCTGACGGATCTGCTTTCATCCTGGAGGACTCCAAAGAGCATCGCGGTGGTGCCTCCCGGGGCCTTCTGTCCCTCAAAACCTTCCCCCCCAACCCCCACAATCCCACCGCTGCCACCAATAATGCCCAAAGCGGTTTGACGACCCATGGGGGGGATCGGGACCGGGCGGAGCTGCCTGCAACTGCACCCATGTCCTTCTGCCCACAGGTCATCAACACTTTCCACATTGCGTCATCCCTAGGGAAAGCATTCCTGGGCGACCCAGCGGCAACATCGTCGTTCCCAAATACCTCAGCGTTCGCAGGCGCCAGCGGCCCTGTGTTGCACAGTTTCCGCGTCTACGATCTTCGCCACAAGAACGACAAAGACTATTTGACGGTCGATGGTGCAGCCAAAAACTCCTGTGTGTCCAAAGATGTCCCAAACAATGTGGACTTGTCCAAGTTCGAGGGCTGTGTGAGCGACGGACAGAGGAAGCCCGTTCTGATGTGTTTCCTCTGCAAGCTGTCGTTCGGCTACAGCCGGTCGTTTGTGACGCATGCCGTTCACGACCACCGGATGACGCTCAACGAGCAGGAGCAAAAGCTCCTGAGCAACAAGCATGTCTCTGCCATCATCCAGGGGATCGGCAAGAACAAAGAACCTCTTATAAGCTTTCTCGAACCAAAAAAATCCACCAACTCTGTGCTACCCCACTTTTCTACCGCCGCTAACTTCCTGGGTCCCGACCCAGGGTGCCGCGGCCTGTGGAACGCGTTCCATGCTGAGAATGCTGATTCCCTCCAGGCCGGGTTTTCTTTCCTGAAAGGGAGCGCAAGCTCTAACCAAACCCCCAGAACCCCACCAATGCCAAAGGCCGAGATCAACCCAAATCTCGGGGGTGTGACCGGCACCTCCCTCAGAACCCCCACCAGTTCTGTGTCCCTCTTTCGCTCATCTCCCACGGCGACTGTCTTGGAGCGGGATTCTCCCGAGAGCGACTGCGAGGGCCGTCCTCCACGCACTTTGCATCCCAACGGACCCTGGTTGGACCTGAACTCATACCCGCTGATCAAACGTGAGCCGGGCGCAGAAGGAGGGCAGAGTCCAGAAGAAGACATGGAGGACATTTACTCCAATGGAGGGGTAGAGATGGAGACGGAGGAGTACAAACCGGTGGGCGACAGTAGCAAAGATTTCCCTCTTTTAAACCAAAGCATTTCCCCCCTGTCTAACAGCGTGCTGAAGTACAGCGACAACAAAGGCCCCTTGTCCTCCTCTTCCTCCTCCCGTGAGGAGATGGAGAAGAGTCAGCTGAACTCAGCCCTAGCCAGAGATAGAGATAGCAGTAATGACTCAACCAGTGAAGTCCTGGCCGGTCCAAATGGCTACTCCCCCTCCTCTCACCTGATGATGCCACGAGACGACGAGAGTCCTGGACCCCTGCACCAGCACGGGGGAATCCCCGGCACTCCTGGCACGCCGGGTACCCCCGGACTGGGCGAGGGATCCCCAGGCAGTTGCATAGAGTGCCCCAAATGTGACACGGTCCTAGGATCCTCCCGATCCTTAGGAGGGCACATGACCATGATGCACTCTCGTAACTCCTGCAAGACACTGAAGTGTCCCAAGTGTAACTGGCACTACAAGTACCAGCAGACACTGGACGCCCATATGAAAGAGAAGCACCCTGAGTCTGGAGGGTCTTGTGTGTACTGTCGTACCGGGCAGGCTCACCCACGCCTGGCCCGGGGAGAGAGTTATACCTGTGGATACAAGCCCTTCCGCTGCGAGGTTAGTCTTTCTTTCTTTGTTTCTCTGATCCTTTCTCCTTCTTTCTCTCTTTCTCATACTCTCCCTCTCTCTCATCTGTCAAAATGTTCTCTCTGTTCCTTTGCTCTACAGTATATCTCTATAAATGACACCGTCACTATCTCTAATTTCTCTCTAGGTGTGTAACTACTCCACCACGACCAAGGGCAACCTGAGCATCCACATGCAGTCGGACAAGCACCTGAACAACGTTCAGACACTGCAGAACGGCGGCACTGAACCACAGTACACCCACACCCACAGCCACACCCACACCCACACCCCCTGCCACAGCCATGCCAAGCCCGTGCCCAGCGCCAGCCTGGGGGGAGGCTGTGGTACCCCCTCGCCCTCCAAGCCCAAACAGAAGCCCACATGGCGTTGTGAGGTGGGTGACACTACACATTGGACTAGGGCTGTTCTAGTGCTGTTCATTATTTTAGACACATCTAGGATCAGCTTATCTTCCCCTGACCCATTAGAGGAAAAACCCAACTCTGCCAATAGATCAGTGTCTTGGCGCAGCTTCTTCTTACTGTGTTTGACTGACACTTTTCGACTTTGTAAACTTGTACACCAGTATATGAGTACATAGTTACCACACATCCTTTGAGAACCCATTCAACTAATTGTCCTCATATACTGTATATATACCTCTCCTCCTCCAGGTGTGTGACTACGAGACCAACGTGGCGAGGAACCTGCGCATCCACATGACCAGCGAGAAACACATGCACAACATGATGCTGCTGCAGCAGAACATGAAGCAGATCCAACACAGTCTGCACCTGGGTCTGGCCCCGGCCGAGGCTGAGCTCTACCAGTACTACTTGGCTCAGAACATCGGCCTGACCGGGGTCAAGCTGGAGAGCCCTGGCCCAGACGCCCAGATGATTATTAACCCCTTCCAGCTGGACACTAATAGCTCTGGGCTAGGTGAGAATCAGGGTGACTTTTAGGCTTTCTTTTGCTCTCTATTTTGTATCTATCTTTTTCTGTCATTCTCTCCTGCTCTGTCTTTCTCGCTCTTCTTTTGCTCCGTCTATATCTGGCCCATACCTCCTCTAGAACCTATGGCTCTCTTTGATATGATCCGTCTATATCTGGCCCATACCTCCTCTAGAACCTATGGCTCTCTTTGATATGATCCGTCTATATCTGGCCCATAACTCCTCTAGAACCTATGGCTCTCTTTGATATGATCCGTCTATATCTGGCCCATACCTCCTCTAGAACCTATGGCTCACTTTGTTATGATCCGTCTATATCTGGCCCATAACTCTTCTAGAACCTATGGCTCTCTTTGATATGATCCGTCTATATCTGGCCCATACCTCCTCTAGAACCTATGGCTCTCTTTGTTATGATCCGTCTATATCTGGCCCATACCTCCTCTGGAACATATGTCTCTCTTTGTTATGATCTGTCTATATCTGGCCCATACCTCCTCTAGAACATATGGCTCTCTTTGTTATGATCCTTCTATATCTGGCACATACCTCCTCTAGAACTTATGACTCTCTTTCTTATGATCTGTCTATATCTGGCCCATACCTCCTCTAGAACATATGGCTCTCTTTGTTATGATCCGTCTATATCGGCCCATACCTCCTCTAGAACATATGGCTCTCTTTGGCCTTCTTTCTCTTTTTCCCTCTGTCCTCCATTTTCTCTCTCCTCCCCCTGTCGCTCCTATCTTCTGTCATCCCTCTGTCTTTGCTTCCTCTCCTCGACCTCTCTCTCTGATTAAAACATGATTATGAGATGCCACAGGAGAATTATTCTTAATCTTTTATTCGTAATTTCCTTAAATCACCTTACCCCCCCCCCCCCACACACACACACACACACTCACACTCACACACACACACACACACACACACACACACACACACACACACACACAGACACACACACACACACACACTATAGGGCGCAGATTCCCCTAGGAGATGAAGGGGTTTAACAAAGAGCCCATACTGTTAGCCATCCTCATGGCAACCTGGAGGTCACAGCTGTAGCCTTGCTGATTCTCATATCTACACGCACGCACGCATGCACGCACCAATCAAATCAAATGTTAATTGTCACATGCTTCGTAAACAACAGGTGTAGACTAACAGTGAATTGCTTACTTACTTCTACCCAACAATGCAGAATAATATAAAAAAATTGTATAAATATTAATAGACTTACAAATGGGTGCAGTCAACTTATGATAGCCAGTGGGGGGTGGGAGAAGAAGGGTTACTTTATACTATTCCAGGTATTCCTTAAAGAGGTAGGGTTTCAAGTGTCTCCGGAAGGTGGTCAGTGACTCCGCTATCCTGGTGTCGTGGGGGAGCTTGTTCCACCATTGGGGTGTCAGAGCAGCGAATAGCTTTGACTGGGCTGGGCAGGAACTGTGCTTCTGTAGAGATAGGGGGGCTAGCAGGCCAGAGGTGGATGAACGTAGTGCCCTTGTTTGGGTGTAGGGTCTGATCAGAGCCTGAAGGTTAGGAGGTGCCGTTCCCCTCACAGCTCCGTAGGCAAGCACCATGGTCTTGTAGTAGATGCGAGCCTCAACTGGAAGCCAGTGGAGTGTGCAGAGGAGCGGGGTGACATGAGATAACTTGGGAAGGTTGAACACCAGACGGGCTGCAGCGTTCTGGATAAGTTGTAGGGGTTTAATGGCACAGGCAGGGAGCCCAGCCAACAGCGAGTTGCAGTAATCCACACGGGAGATAACAAGTGCCTGGATTAGGACCTGTGCCGCTTTCTGTGTAAGGTAGGGTTGTACTCTGCGAATATTGTAGAGCATGAACCTGCAGGATCGGGTCACCGCTTTGTTGATAGCGGAGAACGACAGGGTGTTGTCCAGGGTCACGCCAATGTTCTTTGCACTCTGGGAGGAGGACACAATGGAGTTGTCAACCGTGATGGCGAGATCATGGAGCGGGCAGTCCTTCCCCGGGAGGAAGAGCAGCTCCATCTTGCCGAGGTTCAGCTTGAGGTGATGATCCGACATCCACACTGATATGTCTGCCAGACATGCAGAGATGCGATTCGCCACCTGGTTATCAGAAGGGGGAAAGGAGAAAATTAATTGTGTGTCATCTGCGTAGCAATGATAGGAGAGACCATGTGAGGATATGACAGAGCCAAGTGACTTGGTGTATAGAGAGAATTGGAGAGGGCCTAGAACTGATCCCTGGGGGACACCAGTGGTGAGAGCACGTGGTGCGGAGACAGATTCTCGCCACGCCACCTGGTAGGAGCAACCTGTCAGATAGGACGCAATCCAAGAGTGAGCAGCGCCAGAGATGCCCAACTCGGAGAGGGTGGAGAGGAGGATCTGATGGTTCACAGTATCAAAGGCAGCGGATAGGTCTAGAAGGATAAGAGCAGAGGAGAGAGAGTTAGCTTTACCAGTGCGGAGAGCCTCCGTGACACAGAGAAGAGCAGTCTCAGTTGAATGACCAGTCTTGAAACCTGACTGGTTTGGATCAAGAAGGTAATTCTGAGAGAGATAGCAGAAGAGTTGGCTAGAGACGGCACTCTCAAGAGTTTTGGAGAGAAAATAAATAAGGGATACTGGTCTGTAGTTGTTGACATCGGAGGGATCGAGTGTAGGTTTTTTGAGAAGTGGTGCAACTCTCGCTCTCTTGAAGACGGAAGGGACATAGCCAGCGGTCAAGGATGAGTTGATGAGCGAGGTGAGGTAAGGGAGAAGGTCTCCGGAAATGGTCTGGAGAAGAGAGGAGGGGATAGGGTCAAGCGGGCAGGTTGTTGGGCGGCCGGCCGTCACAAGTCGCAAGTTTTCATCTGGAGAGAGAGGGGAGAAAGAAGTCAAAGCATAGGGTAGGGCAGTGTGAGCAGGACCAGCGGTGTCATTTGACTTAATAAATGAGGATCGGATGTCGTCAACCTTCTTTTCAAAATGGTTGACGAAGTCATCCACAGAGAGGGAGGAGGGAGGGGGAGGAGGAGGAGGATTCAGCAGGGAGGAGAAGGTAGCAAAGAGCTTCCTAGGGTTAGAGGCAGAGGCTTGAAATTTAGAGCGGTAGAAAGTGGCTTTAGCAGAGGAAACAGAGGATGAGAATGTAAAGAGGAGGGAGTGAAAAGATGACAGGTCCGCAGGGAGTCTAGTTTTCCTCCATTTCCGCTCGGCTGCCCGGAGCCCTCTTCTGTGAGTTCGCAATTAGTCGTCAAGCCACGGAGCAGGAGGGGAGGACCGAGCCGGCCGGGAGGATAGGGTACATAGAGAGTCAAAAGATGCAGAAAGGGAGGAGAGGAGGGTTGAGGAGGCAGTTTCAGGAGATCGGAGGGAGAAGGATTTAGCAGAGGGAAGAAATGATAGGATGGAAGAGAAGAGAGTAGCGGGAGAGAGAGAGCGAAGGTTGCGACGGCACATTACCATCTCTTTAAGGAATACCTGGGATAGGCTAAAGTATTCCTTCTAACCCCCCCCCCCCCCCCCCCCCCCAAATTGTAAAGTGGTTATCCCACTGGCTATAGGGTGAACGCACCAATTTGTGAGTCGCTCTGGCTAAGAGCGTCTGCTAAATGACGTTAATGTGCCCTTGAGCAAGGCACTTAACCCTAATTGCTCCTGTAAGTCGCTCTGGTTAAGAGCGTCTGCTAAATGACTAAAATGTAAATGTAAATGAGTAGGGGCAGAGTGAGTAGTGTTGGAGGACAGCGAGAGAGAAAAGGATACAAAGTAGTGGTCGGAGACATGGAGGGGAGTTGCAGTGAGATTAGTAGAAGAACAGCATCTAGTAAAGATGAGGTCAAGTGTATTGCCTGCCTTGTGAGTAGGGGGGGGGGGGCGGTGAGAGGGTGAGATCAAAAGAGGAAAGGAGTGGAAAGAAGGAGGTAGAGAGAAATTAGTCAAAGGCAGACGTAGGGAGGTTAAAGTCACCCAGAACTGTGAGGAATACGGAACTGGTACCAGTACGGAGTCTCTGTGCAGGGGTACGAGGGATATTTAGGTGCATTTGTACATATTCAGAACCCTTGACTTTTTCCACATTTTGTTATGTTACAGCCTTATTCTAAAATTGATTAAATCGTTTTTTCCCCCTCATCAATCTACACACAATACCCCATAATGACAAATCGATTACAGCCTTGAGTCTTCTTGGGTATGACACTACAAGCTTGGCACACATGTATTTGGGGAGTTTCTCCCATTCGTCTCTGCAGATCCTCTCAAGCTCTGTCAGGTTGGATGGGGAGCGTCGCTGCACAGCTATTTTCAGGTCTCTCCAGAGATGTTAGATCGGGTTCAAGTCCGGGTTCTGGCCACTCAAGGACATTCAGAGATTTGCCCCGAAACCACTCCTGTGTTGTCTTGGCTGTGTGCTTAGGGTCGTAGTCCTGTTGAAAGGTGAACCTTCGCCCCAGTCTGAGGTCCTGAGCACTCTGGAGCATGTTTTCATAACGGATCTCTCTGTACTTTGCTCCGTTCATCTTTCCCTCGATCCTGACTAGTCTCGCAGTCCCTGCTGCTGAAAAACATCCCCACAGCATGATGCTTCCACCACAATGCTTCACATTTTACATTTACATTTAAGTCATTTAGCAGACGCTCTTATCCAGAGCGACTTACAGTTAGTGAGTGCATACATTATTATTTTTCATACCCCCCACGGGAATCGAACCCACAACCCTTCACAGTAGGGATGGTGCCAGGTTTCAGGCTAAAGAGTTCAGTGTTGGTTTCATTAGACCAAATAATCTTGTTTCTCATGGTCTGAGTCCTTCAGGTGCCTTTTGGCAAACTCCAAGTGGGCTGTCATGTGCCTTTTACTGAGGAGTGGCTTCCGTCTGGCCACTCTACCATAAAGGTCTGATTGGTGGAGTGCTGCAAAGATGGTTGTCCTTCTGGAAGGTTCTCCCATCTCCACAGAGGAACTCTGGCGCTCTGTCAGAGTGACCATCGGGTTCTGGGTCACCTCCATGACCAAGGCCCTTCTCCTCCGATTGCTCAGTTTGGCCGGGCAGCCAGCTCTAGGAAAAGTCTTGGTGGTTCCAAACTTCTTCCATTTAAGAATGATGGAGGCCACTATGTTCTTGGGGACCTTCGATGCTGCAGAAATGTTTTGGTACCCTTCCCCAGATCTGTGCCTCGACACAATCCTGTCTCGGAGCTCTACGGACAATTCCTTCGATCTCATGGCTTGGTTTTTGCTCTGACATGCACTGTCAACAGTGGGATCTTATATAGACAGGTGTGTGCCTTTCCAAATCATGTCCAACTAATTGAATTTACCACAGGTGGACTCCAAAGTTTTAGAAACATCTCAAGGATGATCAATGGAAACAGGATGCACCTGAGCTCAATTTTGCAAAAGTTCTGAATACTTATGTAAATAAGATATTTCTGTATTTAATTTTTAAGACATTTGCAAAATGAAAAAAAAAAAATGTTTTTTGCTTTGTCATTCTGGGGTATTGTGTGTTAATTGATGAGGAAAATAACATTTTCATCCATTTTAGAATAAGGTTGTAATGTAACAAAATGTGGAAATGGTCAAGGAGTCTGAATATTTTCCGAAAGAACTTCCAACAGGACTTCGACCCTAAGCACACATCCAAGACAACGCAGGAGTGGTTTCGGGGCAAGTCTCTGATAGATAGGGGTAAAGTGACTAGGTAACAGGATAGATAATAGATAGTAGCAGCAGCGTATGTGATGAGTGTGGAAGTGTGGAGGTGTGTGTGGCGACAGTGTGTCTATGTGTACGTGTCGTGTGTGTGTGTGTGTGTGTGTGTGTATGTGTTGGAGTGTCAGTGTAAGTATGTGGAGTCTAGTGTATGTGCATAGAGTCAAAAACACACACAAACACCATTTGTAGCCAACGTTGTTCAGACACACATAAACAAACACACACACACACACACACTGTTTACTAATTAGCAGATTTGTACTGTAAAAAAAGGCAAATCTGTAATTGTTCAATTCTCAGCTTGCTAGTCTTTTGTCTACATTTTCTGGGAAAGGAGACATATTGAGCTCGTAACAGTGAGTGAGAGGGAGAATTCCAAAATATATCCAATTTTGATAAACTCCCATATCTACTGGCTGAAATACAACAGTGTGGCATCACAGCAGCAAGATTGGTGACATGTTGCCACAAGAAAAGGGCAACCAGTGAAGAACAAACACCATTCTAAATACAACCCATATTTAGGTTTATTTATTTTCCTTTTTGTACTTTAACTACTTGCACATTATAACATTGTATATATACATAATATGACATTTGAAATGTCTCTATTCCTTTGAAACTTTTGTGAGTGTAATGTTTACTGTTCACTTTGGATTGTTTATTTCACTTTTGTTTATTATCTATTTCACTTGCTTTGGCAATGTTAACATACGTTTTCCATGCCAATAAAGCCCTTTGAATTGAGAGAGAGAGAGAGAGAGAGAGAGAGAGAGAGAGAGAGAGAGAGAGAGGGAGAGCGAGAGAGAGAGTGTGTGTTTTAACTGAACAGAGCTGCTTTTGTATCGATCGTGTTGTGTGAGAAGGCCTGCTAACTCTCCTACCCACTACTCTATGGCTAGCACTAGCCCTGCACTGCCCTGCATCATTAAAACTATCTGATGAGGAAGCCAACAAGTTGAAAGGGATGATTGTAATTGATCCTGATCCAATCCTATTAGATTTTTTTTATAGTCAAGGCTTTGTATGGAGCCACTGGGTATGTACAAGGCTTTATTTTATCAAATCCTTTGGTGTGACTGAGGCCTATACCGCTACGCTATGACTCGTCTTCTCTGGTGTGACTGAGGCCTATACCACTACGCTATGACTCGTCTTCTCTGGTGTGACTGAGGCCTATACCACTACGCTATGACTCGTCTTCTCTGGTGTGACTGAGGCCTATACCACTACGCTATGACTCGTCTTCTCTGGTGTGACTGAGACCTATACCGCTACGCTATGACTCGTCTTCTCTGGTGTGACTGAGGCCTATACCACTACGCTATGACTCGTCTTCTCTGGTGTGACTGAGACCTATACCGCTACGCTATGACTCGTCTTCTCTGGTGTGACTGAGGCCTATACCACTACGCTATGACTCGTCTTCTCTGGTGTAACTGAGACCTATACCACTATGCTATGACTCGTCTTCTCTGGTGTGACTGAGGCCTATACCACTACGCTATGACTCGTCTTCTCTGGTGTGACTGAGGCCTATACCACTACGCTATGACTCGTCTTCTCTGGTGTAACTGAGACCTATACCACTATGCTATGACTCGTCTTCTCTGGTGTGACTGAGACCTATACCGCTACGCTATGACTCGTCTTCTCTGGTGTGACTGAGACCTATACCACTATGCTATGACTCGTCTTCTCTGGTGTGACTGAGACCTATACCACTACGCTATGACTCGTCTTCTCTGGTGTAACTGAGACCTATACCACTATGCTATGACTCGTCTTCTCTGGTGTGACTGAGGCCTATACCGCTACGCTATGACTCGTCTTCTCTGGTGTAACTGAGACCTATACTGCTACGCTATGACTCGTCTTCTCTGGTGTAACTGAGACCTATACCACTACGCTATGACTCGTCTTCTCTGGTGTGACTGAGGCCTATACCACTACGCTATGACTTGTCTTCTCTGGTGTGACTGAGGCCTATACCGCTACGCTATGACTCGTCTTCTCTGGTGTGACTGAGGCCTATACCACTATGCTATGGCTCATCTTCTCTGGTGTGACTGAGAACTATACCGCTACGCTATGACTCGTCTTCTCTGGTGTAACTGAGACCTATACCACTATGCTATGACTCGTCTTCTCTGGTGTGACTGAGGCCTATACCACTACGCTATGACTCGTCTTCTCTGGTGTGACTGAGGCCTATACCAATACGCTATGACTCGTCTTCTCTGGTGTAACTGAGACCTATACCACTATGCTATGACTCGTCTTCTCTGGTGTGACTGAGGCCTATACCAATACGCTATGACTCGTCTTCTCTGGTGTGACTGAGACCTATACCGCTACGCTATGACTCGTCTTCTCTGGTGTGACTGAGGCCTATACCACTACGCTATGACTCGTCTTCTCTGGTGTAACTGAGACCTATACCACTATGCTATGACTCGTCTTCTCTGGTGTGACTGAGGCCTATACCACTACGCTATGACTCGTCTTCTCTGGTGTGACTGAGGCCTATACCACTACGCTATGACTCGTCTTCTCTGGTGTAACTGAGACCTATACCACTATGCTATGACTCGTCTTCTCTGGTGTGACTGAGACCTATACCGCTACGCTATGACTCGTCTTCTCTGGTGTGACTGAGACCTATACCACTATGCTATGACTCGTCTTCTCTGGTGTGACTGAGACCTATACCACTACGCTATGACTCGTCTTCTCTGGTGTAACTGAGACCTATACCACTATGCTATGACTCGTCTTCTCTGGTGTGACTGAGGCCTATACCGCTACGCTATGACTCGTCTTCTCTGGTGTAACTGAGACCTATACTGCTACGCTATGACTCGTCTTCTCTGGTGTAACTGAGACCTATACCACTACGCTATGACTCGTCTTCTCTGGTGTGACTGAGGCCTATACCACTACGCTATGACTCGTCTTCTCTGGTGTGACTGAGGCCTATACCGCTACGCTATGACTCGTCTTCTCTGGTGTGACTGAGGTCTATACCACTATGCTATGGCTCATCTTCTCTGGTGTGACTGAGTCCTATACCGCTACGCTATGACTCGTCTTCTCTGGTGTAACTGAGACCTATACCACTATGCTATGACTCGTCTTCTCTGGTGTGACTGAGGCCTATACAACTACGCTATGACTCGTCTTCTCTGGTGTGACTGAGGCCTATACCAATACGCTATGACTCGTCTTCTCTGGTGTAACTGAGACCTATACCACTATGCTATGACTCGTCTTCTCTGGTGTGACTGAGGCCTATACCAATACGCTATGACTCGTCTTCTCTGGTGTAACTGAGACCTATACCACTATGCTATGACTCGTCTTCTCTGGTGTGACTGAGGCCTATACCGCTACGCTATGACTCGTCTTCTCTGGTGTAACTGAGACCTATACCGCTACGCTATGACTCGTCTTCTCTGGTGTAACTGAGACCTATACCACTACGCTATGACTCGTCTTCTCTGGTGTAACTGAGACCTATACCGCTACGCTATGACTCGTCTTCTCTGGTGTAACTGAGACCTATACCACTACGCTATGACTCGTCTTCTCTGGTGTGACTGAGGCCTATACCACTACGCTATGACTCGTCTTCTCTGGTGTAACTGAGACCTATACCGCTACGCTATGACTCGTCTTCTCTGATGTGACTGAGGCCTATACCGCTACGCTATGACTCGTCTTCTCTGGTGTGACTGAGACCTATACCGCTACGCTATGACTCGTCTTCTCTGGTGTGACTGAGACCTATACCGCTACGCTATGACTCGTCTTCTCTGGTGTGACTGAGACCTATACCGCTACGCTATGACTCGTCTTTTCCGGTGTGACTGAGACCTATACCACTACGCTATGGCTCGTCTTTTGTCTACATTTTCTGGGAAAGGAGACATATTGAGCTCGTAACAGTGAGAGAGAGGGAGAATTCCAAAATAAATCAAATTTAGAATAAACTCCCATATCTATTGGCTGAAATTGGCAGTGAAGACAAACACCTCTCTCTCCCACTCCCTCTCTCTCTCTCTCTCTCTCTCTCTCTCTCTCTCTCTCTCTCTCTCTCTCTCTCTCTCTCTCTTCTCTCTCTCTATCCCACTCTCTCTCTCTCTCTCTCTCTCTCTCTCTCTCTCTCTCTCTCTCTCCCTGCTCACTCATTCTTCTCTTCGTTCATTTTCCTGTTTCTCTCTCTCTTATTCTCCTTGTCTTCCAAATCACTCTAACTCTCTCTCTCTAACTCTAACTCTCTCTCTGTCCCACCTCCCTTCTTCTTTCTCCCTCTCCCACCCTCTATAACATCCCTCTCTCCCTCTATAACATCCCTCTCTCCCTCTATAACATCCCTCTCTCCCTCTATAACATCCCTCTCTCCCTCTATAACATCCCTCTCTCCCTCTATAACATCCCTCTCTCCCTCTATAACATCCCTCTCTCCCTCTATAACATCCCTCTCTTTCTCTGTCCCCAGTGAATAATGAATTGTCTGCAGAGCTGCGTCTGGCCAGTGGTCAGCTGATGGCTGATGACCTGTCCGTCCTCTCCGGCGAAAGCGGCATCGGCGGCAATGGCGAGCTCTCCCCGCCCATCAGTGACCCGTCGCTCCGCATCTACCAGTGTTCCGTCTGTAGCCGCTTCACATCCGACAGCCTGGAGGTGTTGGGCGCCCATGTCAACGCAGAACGCACCCTGCCCGAGGACGAGTGGCGTGGCATTGTGGGAGATGTGTACCAGTGCAAGCTGTGCAACTACAACACCCAGCTGAAGGCCAACTTCCAGCTGCACTGTAAAACAGACAAGCAC